>NW_028227397.1:144274-297259 GCF_978045245.1 Mus caroli | reverse complement strand
AATACACGCTGTAGGACAGAGAATATGCGGAGAAACCCTGAATAACGTAAAAATTAACAATTCACACTGTTGGACAAAGAATATGGCGAGAAACCATGAAAAAAGTGGAAAATTAAAAATTCACACTGTATTACGCAAAATATGGAAAGAAATACTGAAAAACGTGAAAATTAAAAATTCACACTGAAGGACCTGGAATATGGCAAGAAAACCTGAAAAACGTGGCAATGAGAAAATCACACTGTAGGTCCCAGAATATGACGAAAAAACCTGAAAAAAGTAGAAAACTAAAAATTCACACTGAAGGACCCAGAATATGTAGAGATAACCTGAAAAACAAGGAAAATTAAAAACTCACACTGAGGGACCCAGAGTATGGCGAGAAAACCTGAAAAAAGTAGAAAATTAAAAATTCACACTGAAGGACCCCGAATATGGCCAGAAAAACTGAAAAAGGTGGAAAATGACAATAATCACACTGTAGGACCCAGAATTGCGAAAAAACTTGAAAAGCGTCGAAAATGAGAAAATCACACTGTAGACCCATAATGTGCCGAGAAACCCTGAAAACGTGGTAAATTAAAAATATACGGTGTAGGACCCAGAATGTGGCGAGAAACCCTGAAAAAGTAGAAAATTAAAAACTCACAGTGAAATACCCCAAGAATTGCGAAAAAACTTGAAAATCGTGGAAAATGAGAAAATCACACTGCTGGACCCAGAATATGCCAATAAACCCTGAAAAACGTGAAAATTAAAAATCCACACTGTCGGACACAGAATATGGGAAGAATCATGAAAAAAGTGGAAAATTAAAAATTCACACTGAAGGACCCCTCATATGGCAAGAAAACCTGAAAAACAAGGAAAATTCAAAACTCACACTATAGGACCGAGAATATGGCGAGAAATCATGAAAAAGATGGAAAATGAGAATAATCACACTATATAAACCAGATTTGGAAAAAAAATTGAAAAACGTCGAAAATGAGAAAATCACACTGTAGGACCCAGAATATGCCTAGAAACCCTGAAAACATGGAAAATTAAAAATATATGCTTTAGAACCCAGAATATGTCGAGAAACACTGAAAAATTAGAAAAGTAAGAAATCACACGGAAGGACCCCAAATATGGCGAGAAAACCTGAAAAAGTTGAAAAATGAGAAAATCACACTGTAGGACCCAGAATTATGAAAAAACTTGAAAAACGTGGAAAATGAGAAAAATACACTGCAGGACCCAGAATATGACGAAAAAAACTTGAAGAACGTGGAAAATTAAAAATACACGCTCTAGGACACAGAATATGTTGAAAAATCCTGAAAAAATAGAAAATCATAAACTAACACTGAAGGATCCCAAATATGGAGAGAGAACCTGAAAAAAGTAGAAAATTAAAAATTCACACTGAAGGACCCAGAATTGCGAAAGAACTTGAAAAACATCGAAAATGAGAAAATCACACTGTAGGTCCAAGAATATTACAAAAAAACCTGAAAAAAGTAGAAAATTAAAAATTCACACTGAAGGACACAGAATATGTAGAGATAACCTGAAAAACGAGGAAAATTAAAAACTCACACTGAGGGACCCAGAATATGGCGAGAAAACCTGAAAAAAGTAGAAAATTAAAAATTCACACTGAAGGAACCCGAATATGGCCAGAAAAACTGAAAAAGGTGGAAAATGACAATAATCACACTGTAGGACCCAGAATTGCGAAAAAACTTGAAAAGCGACGAAAATGAGAAAATCACACTGTAGGACCCATAATGTGCCCAGAAACCCTGAAAACGTGGTAAATTAAAAATACACGGTGTAGGACCCAGAATATGGCGAGAAACCCTGAAAAAAGTAGAAAATTAAAAACTCACAGTGAAGTACCGCAAGAATTGCGAAAAAACTTGAAAATCGTGGAAAATGAGAAAATCACACTGCTGGACCCAGAATATGCCAATAAACCCTGAAAAAAGTGAAAATTAAAAATCCACACTGTCGGACACAGAATATGGCAAGAATCTTGAAAAAAGTGGAAAATTAAAAATTCACACTGAAGGACCCTTCATATGGCAAGAAAACCTGAAAAACAAGGAAAATTCAAAACTCACACTATAGGACCGAGAATATGGCGAGAAATATTGAAAAGGATGGAAAATGAGAATAATCACACTATATAACCCAGATTTGGAAAAAAAAAATTGAAAAACGTCGAAAATGAGAAAATCACACTGTAGGACCCAGAATATGCCTAGAAACCCTGAAAACATGGAAAATTAAAAATATACGCTGTAGAACCCAGAATATGTCGAGAAACACTGAAAAATTAGAAAAGTAAGAAATCACACGGAAGGACCCCAAACATGGCGAGAAAACCTGAAAAAGTTGAAAAATGAGAAAATCACACTGTAGGACCCAGAATTATGAAAAAACTTGAAAAACGTGGAAAATGAGAAAAATACACTGCAGGACCCAGAATATGACGAAAAAAACTTGAAGAACGTGGAAAATTAAAAATACACGCTCTAGGACACAGAATATGTTGAGAAATCCTGAAAAAATAGAAAATCATAAACTAACACTGAAGGATCCCAAATATGGAGAGAGAACCTGAAAAAAGTAGAAAATTAAAAATTCACACTGAAGGACCCAGAATTGCGAAAGAACTTGAAAAACATCGAAAATGAGAAAATCACACTGTAGGACCCAGGATATGCCGAGAAACCCTGAAAACATGGAAAATTAAAAATACACGCTGTAGGACCCAGAATATGACGGAAAAACCTGAAAATCGTGGAAAATTAAAAATTAACACTAAAGAGCCAGGCATATGGCGAGAAAACATGAAAAAAGAGGAAAACTCAAAACTCACGCTGTAGGACACAGAATATGTTGAGAAACCCTGATCAATTAGAAAATTAAAAACTCACACTAAAGAACCCCAAATATGGCGAGAGAACCTGAAAAATGTAGAAAATTAAAAATTCACAGTGAAAGACCCAGAACATGGCAATAAAACCTGAAAAACGAGGAAAATTCAAAACTCACTATGTAGGACCCAGAATATGGCAAGAAAACCTGAAAAAGGAGGAAAACTCAAAACTCACACTGTAGATCCCAGAATATGGCGAGAAAACCTGAAAAAGGTGGAAAATGAGAATAATCACACTGTAGGACCGAGATTTGGAAAAAAAAATTGAAAAACGTCGAAAATGAGAAAATCACACTGTAGGACCCAGAATATGCTGAGAAACCCTGAAAAACGTGGAAAATTAAAAATACACTCTGTAGGACCCAGAATTACGCAAAAACTTGAAAAACGTAGAAAATGAGAAAATCACACGGCAGGACCCAGAATATGCAGAGAAACCCTAAAAAACGTGAAAATTAAAAATTCACACTGTCAGACACAGAATATGGCGAGAAATACTGAAAAACGTGGAAAATTAAAAATACACGCTGTAGGACCCAGAATATGGCTAGAAACCCTGAAAAAAGTAGAAAATTACAAACTCACACTGAAGGGACCCCTAATATGGCGAGAAATCCTGAAAAAGGTGGAAAATGAGAAAATCACTCTGTAGGACCCAGAATTGGGAAAAAACCTGAAAAATGTCATTAATGAGAAAAATCACACTGTAGGACCCAAAATATGACGAAAAACCCTGAAAAACTTGGAAAATTAAAAATACACGCTGTAGGAAAAAGAATATCGAGAAACCCTGAATAACGTGAAAATTAACAATTCACACTGTCGGACAAAGAATATGGCGAGAAACCATGAAAAAAGTGGAAAATTAAAAATTCACACTGTATTACGCAAAATATGGAAAGAAATACTGAAAAACGTGAAAATTAAAAATTCACACTGAAGGACCTGGAATATGGCAAGAAAACCTGAAAAACGTGAAAATGAGAAAATCACACTGTAGGTCCAAGAATATTACAAAAAAACCTGAAAAAAGTAGAAAATTAAAAATTCACACTGAAGGACACAGAATATGTAGAGATAACCTGAAAAACGAGGAAAATTAAAAACTCACACTGAGGGACCCAGAATATGGCGAGAAAACCTGAAAAAAGTAGAAAATTAAAAATTCACACTGAAGGAACCCGAATATGGCCAGAAAAACTGAAAAAGGTGGAAAATGACAATAATCACACTGTAGGACCCAGAATTGCGAAAAAACTTGAAAAGCGACGAAAATGAGAAAATCACACTGTAGGACCCATAATGTGCCCAGAAACCCTGAAAACGTGGTAAATTAAAAATACACGGTGTAGGACCCAGAATATGGCGAGAAACCCTGAAAAAAGTAGAAAATTAAAAACTCACAGTGAAGTACCGCAAGAATTGCGAAAAAACTTGAAAATCGTGGAAAATGAGAAAATCACACTGCTGGACCCAGAATATGCCAATAAACCCTGAAAAAAGTGAAAATTAAAAATCCACACTGTCGGACACAGAATATGGCAAGAATCTTGAAAAAAGTGGAAAATTAAAAATTCACACTGAAGGACCCTTCATATGGCAAGAAAACCTGAAAAACAAGGAAAATTCAAAACTCACACTATAGGACCGAGAATATGGCGAGAAATATTGAAAAGGATGGAAAATGAGAATAATCACACTATATAACCCAGATTTGGAAAAAAAAAATTGAAAAACGTCGAAAATGAGAAAATCACACTGTAGGACCCAGAATATGCCTAGAAACCCTGAAAACATGGAAAATTAAAAATATACGCTGTAGAACCCAGAATATGTCGAGAAACACTGAAAAATTAGAAAAGTAAGAAATCACACGGAAGGACCCCAAACATGGCGAGAAAACCTGAAAAAGTTGAAAAATGAGAAAATCACACTGTAGGACCCAGAATTATGAAAAAACTTGAAAAACGTGGAAAATGAGAAAAATACACTGCAGGACCCAGAATATGACGAAAAAAACTTGAAGAACGTGGAAAATTAAAAATACACGCTCTAGGACACAGAATATGTTGAGAAATCCTGAAAAAATAGAAAATCATAAACTAACACTGAAGGATCCCAAATATGGAGAGAGAACCTGAAAAAAGTAGAAAATTAAAAATTCACACTGAAGGACCCAGAATTGCGAAAGAACTTGAAAAACATCGAAAATGAGAAAATCACACTGTAGGACCCAGGATATGCCGAGAAACCCTGAAAACATGGAAAATTAAAAATACACGCTGTAGGACCCAGAATATGACGGAAAAACCTGAAAATCGTGGAAAATTAAAAATTAACACTAAAGAGCCAGGCATATGGCGAGAAAACATGAAAAAAGAGGAAAACTCAAAACTCACGCTGTAGGACACAGAATATGTTGAGAAACCCTGATCAATTAGAAAATTAAAAACTCACACTAAAGAACCCCAAATATGGCGAGAGAACCTGAAAAATGTAGAAAATTAAAAATTCACAGTGAAAGACCCAGAACATGGCAATAAAACCTGAAAAACGAGGAAAATTCAAAACTCACTATGTAGGACCCAGAATATGGCAAGAAAACCTGAAAAAGGAGGAAAACTCAAAACTCACACTGTAGATCCCAGAATATGGCGAGAAAACCTGAAAAAGGTGGAAAATGAGAATAATCACACTGTAGGACCGAGATTTGGAAAAAAAAATTGAAAAACGTCGAAAATGAGAAAATCACACTGTAGGACCCAGAATATGCTGAGAAACCCTGAAAAACGTGGAAAATTAAAAATACACTCTGTAGGACCCAGAATTACGCAAAAACTTGAAAAACGTAGAAAATGAGAAAATCACACGGCAGGACCCAGAATATGCAGAGAAACCCTAAAAAACGTGAAAATTAAAAATTCACACTGTCAGACACAGAATATGGCGAGAAATACTGAAAAACGTGGAAAATTAAAAATACACGCTGTAGGACCCAGAATATGGCTAGAAACCCTGAAAAAAGTAGAAAATTACAAACTCACACTGAAGGACCCCTAATATGGCGAGAAATCCTGAAAAAGGTGGAAAATGAGAAAATCACTCTGTAGGACCCAGAATTGGGAAAAAACCTGAAAAATGTCATTAATGAGAAAAATCACACTGTAGGACCCAAAATATGACGAAAAACCCTGAAAAACTTGGAAAATTAAAAATACACGCTGTAGGAAAAAGAATATCGAGAAACCCTGAATAACGTGAAAATTAACAATTCACACTGTCGGACAAAGAATATGGCGAGAAACCATGAAAAAAGTGGAAAATTAAAAATTCACACTGTATTACGCAAAATATGAAAAGAAATACTGAAAAACGTGAAAATTAAAAATTCACACTGAAGGACCTGGAATATGGCAAGAAAACCTGAAAAACGTGAAAATGAGAAAATCACACTGTAGGTCCAAGAATATTACAAAAAAACCTGAAAAAAGTAGAAAATTAAAAATTCACACTGAAGGACACAGAATATGTAGAGATAACCTGAAAAACGAGGAAAATTAAAAACTCACACTGAGGGACCCAGAATATGGCGAGAAAACCTGAAAAAAGTAGAAAATTAAAAATTCACACTGAAGGAACCCGAATATGGCCAGAAAAACTGAAAAAGGTGGAAAATGACAATAATCACACTGTAGGACCCAGAATTGCGAAAAAACTTGAAAAGCGACGAAAATGAGAAAATCACACTGTAGGACCCATAATGTGCCCAGAAACCCTGAAAACGTGGTAAATTAAAAATACACGGTGTAGGACCCAGAATATGGCGAGAAACCCTGAAAAAAGTAGAAAATTAAAAACTCACAGTGAAGTACCGCAAGAATTGCGAAAAAACTTGAAAATCGTGGAAAATGAGAAAATCACACTGCTGGACCCAGAATATGCCAATAAACCCTGAAAAAAGTGAAAATTAAAAATCCACACTGTCGGACACAGAATATGGCAAGAATCTTGAAAAAAGTGGAAAATTAAAAATTCACACTGAAGGACCCTTCATATGGCAAGAAAACCTGAAAAACAAGGAAAATTCAAAACTCACACTATAGGACCGAGAATATGGCGAGAAATATTGAAAAGGATGGAAAATGAGAATAATCACACTATATAACCCAGATTTGGAAAAAAAAAATTGAAAAACGTCGAAAATGAGAAAATCACACTGTAGGACCCAGAATATGCCTAGAAACCCTGAAAACATGGAAAATTAAAAATATACGCTGTAGAACCCAGAATATGTCGAGAAACACTGAAAAATTAGAAAAGTAAGAAATCACACGGAAGGACCCCAAACATGGCGAGAAAACCTGAAAAAGTTGAAAAATGAGAAAATCACACTGTAGGACCCAGAATTATGAAAAAACTTGAAAAACGTGGAAAATGAGAAAAATACACTGCAGGACCCAGAATATGACGAAAAAAACTTGAAGAACGTGGAAAATTAAAAATACACGCTCTAGGACACAGAATATGTTGAGAAATCCTGAAAAAATAGAAAATCATAAACTAACACTGAAGGATCCCAAATATGGAGAGAGAACCTGAAAAAAGTAGAAAATTAAAAATTCACACTGAAGGACCCAGAATTGCGAAAGAACTTGAAAAACATCGAAAATGAGAAAATCACACTGTAGGACCCAGGATATGCCGAGAAACCCTGAAAACATGGAAAATTAAAAATACACGCTGTAGGACCCAGAATATGACGGAAAAACCTGAAAATCGTGGAAAATTAAAAATTAACACTAAAGAGCCAGGCATATGGCGAGAAAACATGAAAAAAGAGGAAAACTCAAAACTCACGCTGTAGGACACAGAATATGTTGAGAAACCCTGATCAATTAGAAAATTAAAAACTCACACTAAAGAACCCCAAATATGGCGAGAGAACCTGAAAAATGTAGAAAATTAAAAATTCACAGTGAAAGACCCAGAACATGGCAATAAAACCTGAAAAACGAGGAAAATTCAAAACTCACTATGTAGGACCCAGAATATGGCAAGAAAACCTGAAAAAGGAGGAAAACTCAAAACTCACACTGTAGATCCCAGAATATGGCGAGAAAACCTGAAAAAGGTGGAAAATGAGAATAATCACACTGTAGGACCGAGATTTGGAAAAAAAAATTGAAAAACGTCGAAAATGAGAAAATCACACTGTAGGACCCAGAATATGCTGAGAAACCCTGAAAAACGTGGAAAATTAAAAATACACTCTGTAGGACCCAGAATTACGCAAAAACTTGAAAAACGTAGAAAATGAGAAAATCACACGGCAGGACCCAGAATATGCAGAGAAACCCTAAAAAACGTGAAAATTAAAAATTCACACTGTCAGACACAGAATATGGCGAGAAATACTGAAAAACGTGGAAAATTAAAAATACACGCTGTAGGACCCAGAATATGGCTAGAAACCCTGAAAAAAGTAGAAAATTACAAACTCACACTGAAGGACCCCTAATATGGCGAGAAATCCTGAAAAAGGTGGAAAATGAGAAAATCACTCTGTAGGACCCAGAATTGGGAAAAAACCTGAAAAATGTCATTAATGAGAAAAATCACACTGTAGGACCCAAAATATGACGAAAAACCCTGAAAAACTTGGAAAATTAAAAATACACGCTGTAGGAAAAAGAATATCGAGAAACCCTGAATAACGTGAAAATTAACAATTCACACTGTCGGACAAAGAATATGGCGAGAAACCATGAAAAAAGTGGAAAATTAAAAATTCACACTGTATTACGCAAAATATGGAAAGAAATACTGAAAAACGTGAAAATTAAAAATTCACACTGAAGGACCTGGAATATGGCAAGAAAACCTGAAAAACGTGAAAATGAGAAAATCACACTGTAGGTCCAAGAATATTACAAAAAAACCTGAAAAAAGTAGAAAATTAAAAATTCACACTGAAGGACACAGAATATGTAGAGATAACCTGAAAAACGAGGAAAATTAAAAACTCACACTGAGGGACCCAGAATATGGCGAGAAAACCTGAAAAAAGTAGAAAATTAAAAATTCACACTGAAGGAACCCGAATATGGCCAGAAAAACTGAAAAAGGTGGAAAATGACAATAATCACACTGTAGGACCCAGAATTGCGAAAAAACTTGAAAAGCGACGAAAATGAGAAAATCACACTGTAGGACCCATAATGTGCCCAGAAACCCTGAAAACGTGGTAAATTAAAAATACACGGTGTAGGACCCAGAATATGGCGAGAAACCCTGAAAAAAGTAGAAAATTAAAAACTCACAGTGAAGTACCCCAAGAATTGCAAAAAAACTTGAAAATCGTGGAAAATGAGAAAATCACACTGCTGGACCCAGAATATGCCGATAAACCCTAAAAATCGTGAAAATTAAAAATTCACACTGTCGGACACAGAATATGGCAAGAATCATGAAAAAAGTGGAAAATTAAAAATTCACACTGTATTACCCAGTATATGGCGAGAAATATTGAAAACGTTGAAAATTAAAAAATCACACTGAAGGACCCCCTTATATGGCGAGAAAACCTGAAAAACAAGGAAAATTCAAAACTCACACTATAGGACCCAGAATATGGCGAGAAATCCTGAAAAAGATGGAAAATGAGAATAATCACACTACAGAACCCAGATTTGGAAAAAAAAAATTGAAAAACGTCGAAAATGAGAAAATCACACTGTAGGACCCAGAATATGCCGAGAAACCCTGAAAACGTGGAAAATTAAAAATATACGCTGTAGGACCCAGAATATGTCGAGAAACACTGAAAAAATTAGAAAAGTAAAAAATCACACGGAAGGACCCCAAATATGGCGAGAAAACCTGAAAAAGTTGAAAAATGAGAAAATCACACTGAAGGACCCAGAATTACGAAAAAACTTGAAAAACGTGGAAAATGAGAAAATCACACTGCAGGACCCAGAATATGACGAAAAAACTTGAAAAACGTGGAAAATTAAAAATACAAGCTCTAGGACACAGAATATGTTGAGAAATCTTGAAAATTTAGAAAATTATAAACTTACACTGAAGGACCCCCAAATATGGAGAGAGAACCTGAAAAAAGTAGAAAATTAAAAATTCACACTGAAGGACCCAGAATTGCGAAAGAACTTGAAAAACATCGAAAATGAGAAAATCACACTGTAGGACCCAGAATATGCCTAGAAACCCTGAAAACATGGAAAATTAAAAATACACGCTGTAGGACCCAGAATATGGCGAGAAACCCTGAAAAAACGAGGAAAACCCAAAACTCACGCTGTAGGACACAGAATATGTCGTGAAACCCTGAAAAAAGTAGAAAATTACAAACTCACACTGAAGGACCCCAAATATCGCAAGAGAACCTTAAAAATGTGGAAAATGAGAAAATCACACGGCAGGACCCAGAATATGCGGATAAACCCTGAAAAACGTGAAAATTAAAAATTCACACTGTTGGACACAGAATATGGCGAGAAATACTGAAAAACGTGGAAAATTTAAAATTCACACTGAAGGTCCTGGAATATGTCAAGAAAAGCTAAAAAACGTTGATAAGAGAAAAATCACACTGTAGGACCCAGAATATGACAGAAAAACATGAAAAACGTGGAAAATTAAAAATTAACTCTAAAGTGCCCGGCATATGGCGAGAAAACCTGAAAAACGAGGAAAACACAAAACTCAAGCTGTAGGACACAGAATATGTCGAGAAACCCTGAAAAATTAGAAAATTAAAAACTCACACTGAAGAACCCCAAATATGGCGAGAGAACCTGAAAAATGTAGAAAATTAAAAATTCACACTGAAGGACCCAGAACATGGCAAAAAAACCTGAAAAACGAGGAAAATTCAAAACTCACTATGTAGGACCCAGAATATGGCAAGAAAAGCTGAAAAAGGAGGAAAACTCAAAACTCACACTGTAGAACCCAGAATATGGCGAGAAAACCTGAAAAAGATGGAAAACGAGAATAATCACACTGTAGGACCGAGATTTGGAAAAAAAATTGAAAATCGTCGAAAATGAGAAAATCACACTGTAGGACCCAGAATATGCTGAGAAACCCTGAAAAACGTGGAAAATTAAAAATACAAGCTGTAGGACCCAGAATATGGCTAGAAACCCTGAAAAAAGTAGAAAATTACAAACTCACACTGAAGACCCCTAATATGTCGAGAAATCCTGAAAAAGGTGGAAAATGAGAAAATCACTCTGTAGGACCCAGAATTGGGAAAAAACCTGAAAAATGTCGTAAAAGAGAAAAATCACACTGTAGGACCCAGAATATGACAAAAAAACCCTGAAAAACGTGGAAAATTAAAAATACACGCTGTAGGACAGAGAATATGCGGAGAAACCCTGAATAACGTAAAAATTAACGATTCACACTGTTGGACAAAGAATATGGCGAGAAACCATGAAAAAAGTGGAAAATTAAAAATTCACACTGTATTACGCAAAATATGGAAAGAAATACTGAAAAACGTGAAAATTAAAAATTCACACTGAAGGACCTGGAATATGGCAAGAAAACCTGAAAAACGTGGCAATGAGAAAATCACACTGTAGGTCCCAGAATATGACGAAAAAACCTGAAAAAAGTAGAAAACTAAAAATTCACACTGAAGGACCCAGAATATGTAGGGATAACCTGAAAAACAAGGAAAATTAAAAACTCACACTGAGGGACCCAGAGTATGGCGAGAAAACCTGAAAAAAGTAGAAAATTAAAAATTCACACTGAAGGACCCCGAATATGGCCAGAAAAACTGAAAAAGGTGGAAAATGACAATAATCACACTGTAGGACCCAGAATTGCGAAAAAACTTGAAAAGCGTCGAAAATGAGAAAATCACACTGTAGGACCCATAATGTGCCCAGAAACCCTGAAAACGTGGTAAATTAAAAATACACGGTGTAGGACCCATAATATGGCGAGAAACCCTGAAAAAGTAGAAAATTAAAAACTCACAGTGAAATACCCCAAGAATTGCGAAAAAACTTGAAAATCGTGGAAAATGAGAAAATCACACTGCTGGACCCAGAATATGCCAATAAACCCTGAAAAACGTGAAAATTAAAAATCCACACTGTCGGACACAGAATATGGCAAGAATCATGAAAAAAGTGGAAAATTAAAAATTCACACTGAAGGACCCTTCATATGGCAAGAAAACCTGAAAAACAAGGAAAATTCAAAACTCACACTATAGGACCGAGAATATGGCGAGAAATATTGAAAAGGATGGAAAATGAGAATAATCACACTATATAACCCAGATTTGGAAAAAAAAAATTGAAAAACGTCGAAAATGAGAAAATCACACTGTAGGACCCAGAATATGCCTAGAAACCCTGAAAACATGGAAAATTAAAAATATACGCTTTAGAACCCAGAATATGTCGAGAAACACTGAAAAATTAGAAAAGTAAGAAATCACACGGAAGGACCCCAAACATGGCGAGAAAACCTGAAAAAGTTGAAAAATGAGAAAATCACACTGTAGGACCCAGAATTATGAAAAAACTTGAAAAACGTGGAAAATGAGAAAAATACACTGCAGGACCCAGAATATGACGAAAAAAACTTGAAGAACGTGGAAAATTAAAAATACACGCTCTAGGACACAGAATATGTTGAGAAATCCTGAAAAAATAGAAAATCATAAACTAACACTGAAGGATCCCAAATATGGAGAGAGAACCTGAAAAAAGTAGAAAATTAAAAATTCACACTGAAGGACCCAGAATTGCGAAAGAACTTGAAAAACATCGAAAATGAGAAAATCACACTGTAGGACCCAGGATATGCCGAGAAACCCTGAAAACATGGAAAATTAAAAATACACGCTGTAGGACCCAGAATATGACGGAAAAACCTGAAAATCGTGGAAAATTAAAAATTAACACTAAAGAGCCAGGCATATGGCGAGAAAACATGAAAAAAGAGGAAAACTCAAAACTCACGCTGTAGGACACAGAATATGTTGAGAAACCCTGATCAATTAGAAAATTAAAAACTCACACTAAAGAACCCCAAATATGGCGAGAGAACCTGAAAAATGTAGAAAATTAAAAATTCACAGTGAAAGACCCAGAACATGGCAATAAAACCTGAAAAACGAGGAAAATTCAAAACTCACTATGTAGGACCCAGAATATGGCAAGAAAATCTGAAAAAGGAGGAAAACTCAAAACTCACACTGTAGAACCCAGAATATGGCGAGAAAACCTGAAAAAGGTGGAAAATGAGAATAATCACACTGTAGGACCGAGATTTGGAAAAAAAATTGAAAAACGTCGAAAATGAGAAAATCACACTGTAGGACCCAGAATATGCTGAGAAACCCTGAAAAACGTGGAAAATTAAAAATACATGCTATAGGACCCAGAATATGGCTAGAAACCCTGAAAAAAGTAGAAAATTACAAACTAACACTGAAGACCCCTAATATGTTGAGAAATCCTGTAAAAGGTGGAAAATGAGAAAATCACTCTGTAGGACCCAGAATTGGGAAAAAAACCTGAAAAATGTCGTAAATGAGAAAAATCACACTGTAGGACCCAGAATATGACAAAAAAAACCCTGAAAAACGTGGAAAATTAAAAATACACGCTGTAGGACAGAGAATATGCAGAGAAACCCTGAATAACGTGAAAATTAACGATTCACACTGTTGGACAAAGAATATGGCGAGAAACCATGAAAAAAGTGGAAAATTAAAAATTCACACTGTATTATGCAAAATATGGAAAGAAATACTGAAAAACGTGAAAATTAAAAATTCACACTGAAGGACCTTGAATATGGCAAGAAAACCTGAAAAACGTGGAAATGAGAAAATCACACTGTAGGTCCCAGAATATGACGAAAAAACCTGAAAAACGTAGAAAACTAAAAATTCACACTGAAGGACCCAGAATATGTAGAGATAACCTGAAAAACAAGGAAAATTAAAAACTCACACTGAGGGACCCAGAATATGGCAAGAAAACCTGAAAAAAGTAGAAAATTAAAAATTCACACTGAAGGACCCCGAATATGGCCAGAAAAACTGAAAAAGGTGGAAAATGACAATAATCACACTGTAGGACCCAGAATTGCGAAAAAACTTGAAAAGCGTCGAAAATGAGAAAATCACACTGTAGGACCCATAATGTGCCGAGAAACCCTGAAAACGTGGTAAATTAAAAATACACGTGTAGGACCCAGAATATGGCGAGAAACCCTGAAAAAAGTCGAAAATTAAAAACTCACAGTGAAGTACCCCAAGAATTGTGAAAAAACTTGAAAATTGTGGAAAATGAGAATATCACACTGCTGGACCCAGAATATTCCAATAAACCCTGAAAAACGTAAAAATTAAAAATCCACACTGTCAGACACAGAATATGGCAAGAATCATGAAAAAAGTGGAAAATTAAAAATTCACACTGAAGGACCCCTCATATGGCAAGAAAACCTGAAAAACAAGGAAAATTCAAAACTCACACTATAGGACCGAGAATATGGCGAGAAATCCTGAAAAAGATGGAAAATGAGAATAATCACACTATATAAACCAGATTTGGAAAAAAAATTGAAAAACGTCGAAAATGAGAAAATCACACTGTAGGACCCAGAATATGCCTAGAAACCCTGAAAACATGGAAAATTAAAAATATACGCTGTAGAACCCAGAATATGTCGAGAAACACTGAAAAATTATAAAAGTAACAAATCACAGGGAAGGACCCCAAATATGGCGAGAAAACCTGAAAAAGTTGAAAAATGAGAAAATCACACTGTAGGACCCAGAATTATGAAAAAACTTGAAAAACGTGGAAAATGAGAAAAATTCACTGCAGGACCCAGAATATGACGAAAAAAAACTTGAAGAACGTGGAAAATTAAAAATACACGCTCTAGGACACAGAATATGTTGAGAAATCCTGAAAAATTAGAAAATAATAAACTTACACTGAAGGATCCCAAATATGGAGAGAGAACCTGAAACAAGTAGAAAATTAAAAATTCACACTGAAGGACCCCGAATATGGCCAGAAAAACTGAAAAACGTGGAAAATGAGAATAATCACACTGTAGGACCAAGAATTGCGAAAAAACTTGAAAAGCGACGAAATGAGTAAATCACATTGTAGGACCCATAATGTGCCGAGAAACCCTGAAAACGTGAAAATTAAAAATGCACACTATTGGACACAGAATATGGCGAGAAATACTAAAAAACGTGGAAAATTTAAAATTCACACTGAAGGTCCTGGAATATGTCAAGAAAAGCTGAAAAACGTGGAAATGAAAAAAATCACACTGTAGGACCCAGAATATGACGGAAAAACCTGAAAAACGTGGAAAATTAAAAATTAACTCTAAAGTGCCCGGCATATGGCGAGAAAACCTGAAAAACGAGGGAAAACTCAAAACTCACGCTGTAGGACACAGAATATGTCCAGAAACCCTGAAAAATTAGAAAATTAAAAACAAACACTGAAGAACCCCAAATATGGCGAGAGAACCTGAAAAATGTAGAAAATTAAAAATTCACACTGAAGGACCCAGAACATGGCAATAACACCTGAAAAACGAGGAAAATACAAAACTCACTATGTAGGACCCAGAATATGGCAAGAAAACCTGAAAAAGGAGGAAAATGAGAATAATCACACTCTAGGACCGAGATTTGGAAAAAAAAATTGAAAAACGTCAAAAATGAAAAAATCACACTGTAGGACCCAGAATATGCTGAGAAACCCTGAAAAACGTGGAAAATTAAAATACACGCTGTAGGACCCAGAATATGGAGAGAAACCCTGAAAAATTAGAAAAGTAAAAAATCATACTGAAGGACCCCAACTATGGCGAGAAAACCTGAAATAGGTGGAAAATGAGAAAATCACACTGTAGGACCCAGAATTATGCAAAAACTTGAAAAACGTGGAAAATGAGAAAATCACACGGCAGGACCCAGAATATGCAGAGAAACCCTGAAAAACGTGGAAAATTAAAAATTCACACTGTTGGACACAGAATATGGCGAGAAATACTGAAAAACGTGTAAAATTAAAAATACACGCTGTAGGACCCAGAATATGGCTAGAAACCCTGAAGAAAGTAGAAAATTACAAAGTCACACTGAAGGACCCCTAATATGGCGAGAAATCCTGAAAAAGGTGGAAAATGAGAAAATCACTCTGTAGAACCCAGAATTGGGAAAAAACCTGAAAAATGTCGTAATTGAGAAAAATCACACTGTAGGACCCAGAATATGACGAAAAACCCTGAAAAACATGGAAAATTAAAAATACACGATGCAGGACACAGAATATGCCGAGAAACCCTGAATAACGTGAAAATTAACGATTCACACTGTCGGACAAAGAATATGGCGAGAAACCATGAAAAAAGTGGAAAATTAAAAATTCACACTGTATTATGCAAAATATGGAAAGAAATACTGAAAAACGTGAAAATTAAAAATTCACACTGAAGGACCTGGAATATGGCAAGAAAACCTGAAAAACGTGGAAATGAGAAAATCACACTGTAGGTCCCAGAATATGACGAAAAAACCTGAAAAAAGTAGAAAATTAAAAATTCACACTGAAGGACCCAGAATATGTAGAGATAACCTGAAAAACGAGGAAAATTAAAAATTCACACTGAGGGACCCAGAATATGGCGAGAAAACCTGAAAAAAGTAGAAAATTAAAAATTCACACTGAAGGACCCCGAATATGGCCAGAAAAACTGAAAAAGGTGGAAAATGACAATAATCACACTGTAGGACCCAGAATTGCGAAAAAACTTGAAAAGCGTCGAAAATGAGAAAATCACACTGTAGGACCCATAATGTGCTGAGAAACCCTGAAAACGTGGCAAATTAAAAATACACGGTGTAGGACCCAGAATATGGTAAGAAACCCTGAAAAAGTTAGAAAATTAAAATCTCAGAGTGAAGTACCCCAAGAATTGCGAAAAAACTTGAAAATCGTGGAAAATGAGAAAATCACACTGCTGGACCCAGAATAGGCCGATAAACCCTGAAAAACGTGAAAATTAAAAATTCACATTGTCGGACACAGAATATGGCAAGAATCATGAAAAAAGTGGAAAATTAAAAATTCACACTGTATTACCCAGTATATGGCGAGAAATATTGAAAACGTGGAAAATTAAAAAATCACACTGAAGTACCCCTTATATGGCAAGAAAACCTGAAAAACAAAGAAAATTCAAAACTCACACTAAAGGACCCAGAATATGGCGAGAAATCCTAAAAAAAAAAGATGGAAAATGAGAATAATCACACTATAGAATCCAGATTTGGAAAAAAAAAATTGAAAAACTTCAAAAATGAGAAAATCACACTGTAGGACCCAGAATATGCCGAGAAACCCTGAAAACATGGAAAATTAAAAATACACGCTGTAGGACCCAGAATATGGCGAGAAACCCTGAAAAAAGTAGAAAATTACAAACTCACACTGAAGGACCCCAAATATGGCTAGAAAACCTGAAAAATGTGGGAAATGAGAAAATCACACTGCAGGACCCAGAAAATGCCAAGAAACCCTGAAAAACGTGAAAATTAAAAATTCACACTGTTGGACACAGAATATGGCGAGAAATACTGAAAAACGTGGAAAATTTAAAATTCACACTGAAGGTCCTGGAATATGTCAAGAAAAGCTGAAAAACGTGGAAATGAGAAAAATCACACTGTAGGACCCATAATATGACAGAAAAACATGAAAAACGAGGAAAATTAAAAATTAACACTAAAGTGACTGGCATATGGCGAGAAAACCTAAAAAACGAGGAAAACTCAAAACTCACGCTGTAGGACACAGAATATGTCCAGAAACCCTGAAAAATTAGAAAATTAAAAACTCACACTGAAGAAACCCAAATATGGAGAGAGAACATGAAAAATGTAGAAAATTAAAAATTCACACTAAAGGACCCAGAACATCGCAATAAAACCTGAAAAACGAGGAAAAATCAAAACTCACTATGTAGGACCCAGAATATGGCAAGAAAACCTGAAAAAGGAGGAAAACTCAAAACTCACACTGTAGAACCCAGAATATGGCCAGAAAACCTGAAAAAGGTGGAAAATGAGAATAATCACACTCTAGGACCGAGATTTGGAAAAAAAAAATTGACAAACGTTGAAAATGAGAAAATCACACTGTAGGACCCAGAATATGCTGAGAAACCCTGAAAAACGTGGAAAATTAAAAATACACGCTGTAGGTCCCAGAATATGGAGAGAAACCCTGAAAAATTAGAAAAGTAAAAAATCATACTGAAGGACCCCAAACATGGCGAGAAAACCTGAAATAGGTGGAAAATGAGAAAATCACACTGCCGGACCCAGAATTACACAAAAACTTGAAAAACGTGGAAAATGAGAAAATCACACGGCAGGAACCAGAATATGCAGAGAAACCCTGAAAAACGTGAAAATTAAAAATTCACACTGTCAGACACAGAATATGGCGAGAAATACTGAAAAACGTGGAAAATTAAAAATTCACACTGAAGAAACTGCAATATGGCAAAAAAAACATGGAAAACGTGTAAATGAGAAAATTACGCTGTAGGACACAGAATATGACCCAAAAACCTGAAAAACGTGCAATATTAAAAATTCACAATTAAGGACCCAGAGTATTCCAGAAAACCTGAAAAACGTGGAAAATTAAAAATTCACAGTGAAGGACCTGGAATATGGTGAGAAAAACTGAAAAAGTAGAAAATTAAAAATTCACACTGAAGGACCCAGAATATGGCAATAAAACCTGAAAAAACGAGGAAAATTAAAAACTCACACTGAAGGACCCAGAATATGGTGAGAAAACATAAAAAAAAGTAGAAAATTAAAAATTCACACTGAAGGACCCCGAATATGGTGAGAAAACCTGAAATGTGGAAAATGAGAAAATCGCACTGTATGCTGACAAACCCTGAAAAACGTGAAAATAAAAATTCACACTGTATTACCCAGAATATGGTATGAAATACTGAAAAACTTGAAAAATTATAAATTCACAATGAAGGTCCTGGAATATGGCAAGAAAACCTGAAAAACCTGGAAGTGAGAAAATTACACAGTAGAACCAGAATATGACGAAGAAACCTGAAAAACGTGGAAAATTAAAAATTCACACTGAATGACCCGGATATAGAGAGCAAAACTGAAAAACGAGGAAAAATAAAATCGCACACTGAAGGACCCAGAATATGACGAGAAAACCTGAAAAACCTGGAAAATTAAATATTCACACTGTAGGACCCAGAATATGGCGAGAAACACTGAAAAATATTGAAAATTAAAAATTCACACTATAGGACCAGAATATGGCAAGAAACCTTGAAAAACGTGGAAAATTAAAAATTCACACTGTATTACCCAGAATATGGCTAGAAATACTGAAAAACGTGGAAAATTAAAAATTCACACTGAAGGACCTGGAATATGGTAGGAAAATCTGAAAAACGTGGAAATGAGAAAATCACACTGTAGGACCAAGGATATGACAAAAAAAAAAAACCTGAAAAACGTGGAAAATTAAAAAATCACAATGAAGGACTCCGACTATTGCAAGAAAACCTGAAAAAGGTTGAAAATGAGAATAATCACACTTTAGGACCCAGAAATGCTAAAAAAAAAACTTTAAAATCTTCGAAAATGAGAAAATCACACTCTAGGACCCAGAATATGCCGAGAAACGCTGAAAAAAGTAGAAAATTACAAACTCAAACTGAATAACCCCAAATATGGCGAGAAAACCTGAAAAAGAAGGAAAATGAAAAAATCACACTGTAGGACCCAGAATTATGAAAAAACTTGAAAAACCTGGAAAAGTAAAAATTAACACTGAAGAACCCGGAATATGGTGATGAAACCTAAAATCGAGGAAAATTTAAAACTCAAACTGTAGACCAGGAAATATGGCCAGAAACACTGAAAAATGGAGAAAATGAAAAATTCACACTGTAGGACCCAGAATATGGCGAGAAACCCTGAAATAAGTAGAAAAATAAAAACTCTCACTGAAGGACCTGGAATATGTCGAGAAACCCTGAAAAAGGTGGAAAATGAGAAAATTACATGGTAAGACCCAGAAATATGGAAAAACTCGGAAAAAGTGTAAAATGTGAAAATCACACTATAGTACCCAGAATGTGCCTAGAAACACTGAAAAACATGAAAAATTAAAAATACACGCATTAGGACCCAGAATATGTTGAGAAACCCTGAAAAATTAGAAAATTAAAAACCCACACTGAAGGATCCCGAATATGATGAAAAAAAACCTGAAAAACGTGGAAATGAGAAAATCACACTGTAGGACCGAGAATATGACGAAAAAACTTGAAAAACGTGGAAAATTAAAAATTCACACTGAAGGACCCGTATATGGCGAGAAAACCTGAAAAAAGTAGAAAATTAAAAATTCACACTGAAGGACCCCGAATATGGGGAGAAAACCTGAAAAAGGTGGAAAATAAGAATAATCACACTGTAGGATCAAGAATTGAGAAAAAACATGAAAAAAGTCAAAAATGAGAAAATCACACTGTAGGATCAAGAATATGCCGAGAAACACTGAAAAACGTGGAAAATTATTAATACACGCTGTAGGACCCAGAATATGGCGAGAAACCCTGAAAAAAGTAGAAAATTAAAAACTCACACTGGAGGATCCCAAATATGGTAAGAAAAACTGAAAAGAGTAGAAAATTAAAAATTCACACTGAAGAACCCCGAATATGGCGAGAAAACCTGAAAAATGTAGAAAATTAAAAACTTACACTGTCAGACCCAGAATATGGCAAGAAACCCTGAAAATAGTAGAAAATTAAAAAGTCACAGTGAAGGACCCCAAATATGGCGAGAAAACCTGAAAAAGGTGGAAAATGAGAAAATCACACTGTAGGACTCAGAATTATGAAAAAACTTGAAAAACGTGGAAAAAGAGAAAATCACACTGCAGGACACAGAATATGCCGAGAAACCCTGAAAAACATGAAAATTAAAAATTCTAACTGTTGGACCCAGATTATGGCGAGAAACCAAAAAACAAGTGGAAAATTAAAATTTCACACTGTATTACCCAGAATATGCCGAGAAATACTGAAAAAACGTGGAAAATTAAAATTCACATAGAAGGACCTGGAATATGGCAAGAAAACCTGAAAAAGGTGGAAAATGAGAATAATCACACTGTAGGACCCAGAATATGCCAAGAAACCCTGGAAAACATGGAAAATTAAAAATTCACACTGAAGGACCTTGAATATGGAGAGAAAACCTGAAACACGAGGAAAATTAAAAACTCACACTGAAGGACCCAGAATATGGCAAGAAAACCTGAGAAACGTGGAAATGAGAAAATCACACTGTGGGACCCAGAATATGGTGGGAAAACCAGAAAAACGTGAAAAATTTAAATTTCATACTGTAGGATGCAGAATATGTTGAGAAACACTGAAAAAAGCAAAAAATTAAAATCTCACACAGAAGGACCCCAAATATGGCGAGAAAATCTGATAAAGGTGGAAAATGAGAAAATCACACTGTAGGACCCAGAATTGCGAAAAAACTTGAAAAACGTCGAAAATGAGAAAATCATACTGTAGGACCCAGCATATGCAGAGAAACCCTGAAAAACGTGCAAAATTAAACATACACGCGGTAGGACCCTGAATATGGCAACAAAACCCTGAAAAAGTAGAAAATTAAAAACTCACACTGAAGGACCCAGAATATGGTGAGAAAAACTGAAAAAGGTTGAAAATGAGAAAATCACACTGTAGGACCCAGTATATGACGAAAAAAACTTAAAAAACGATTAAAATTAAAAATTCACACTGTAGGACCCCAAATATGGCGAGAAAACCTGAAAAAGTTGGAAAATGAGAAAATCACACCTTAGGACACAGAATTGTGAAAAAACTTGAAATAAGGGGAAAATGAGAAAATCACACTGTAGGACCCAGAATATGACCAGAAACCCTGAAAAACATCGAAAATTAAAAATACACGCTGTAGGACCCAGAATATGGCAAGAAACCCTGAAAAAAGTAGATAATTAAAAACTCACACTGAAGGACACAGAGTATGGCGAGAAACACTGAAAAATTAGAAAGATAAAAAATCACACTGAAGGACCCTAAATATGGCGAGAAAACCTTAAAAAGTTGTAAAATGAGAAAATCCCACTGTAGGACTCAGAATTACGAAAAAAAAACTTGAAAAATGTGGAAAAAGAGAAAATCACTCTGCAGGACCCAGAATATGCCAAGAAACCCTGAAAATCGTGAAAATTAAAAATTCACACTGTCGGACACAGGATATGGCGAGAAACCATGAAAAAATTTGAAAATTAAAAGTTCACACTGTATTACCCAGAATATGGCGAGAAATACTGAAACACGTGGAAAATTAAAAATTCACACTGAAGGTCCCGGAATATGGCAAGGAAACCTGTAAAACGTGGAAATGAGAAAATCACACTGCAGAACACAGATAATGCCAAGAAACCCTGAAAAACGTGGATAATTAAAAATTCACACTGAAGGTCCCAGAATATGGCAGGGAAACCTGAAAAACGTGGAAATGAGAAAATCTCCGTGTAGGACCCAGAATATGACGAAAAAAACCTGAAAAACGTGGAAAATTAAAAATTCACACAGAAGGACCTACAATATGGTGAGAAAACCTGAAAAACAAGGAAAATTTAAAAATCACAATGAAGGACCCAGAATATGGAGAGAAAACCTGAAAAAACTAGAAAATTGAATATTCACACTGAAGGACCCCGAATATGGCAAGAAAACCTGAAAAAGGTGGAAAATGAGAAAATCACACTGCAGGACCCAGAATATGCCCAGAAACCATGAAAAATGTGGAAAATTAAAAATTCACACTGTAGGAACCATAATATGGCGAGAAAAACTGAAAAACGTGGAAAATTAAAAATTCACACTGAAGGAAAACCTGAAAAACGAGGAAAATTCAAAACACACACTGTAGGAACCAGAATATGGCGAGAAAACTTGAAAAAGGTGGAAAATGAGAAAATCACACTGTAGGACGCAGAATATGAAGAAAAAACTTGAAAAACGTGGAAAATTGAAAATACACGATGTAGGACACAGAATATGTCGAGAAACCCTGAAAAATTAGAAAATTAAATCCTCACACTTAGGGACCCCAAATATGGCGAGAGAACCTGAAAAAAGTAGAAAATTAAAAATTCACACTGAAGGACCCAGAATTGCGAAAAAACTTGAAAAACGTGGAAAATGAGAAAATCACACTGTAGGACCAAGAATATGCCGAGAAACCCTGAAAACGTGGAAAATTAAAAATACACGCTCTAGGACCCAGAATATGGCGAGAAACCCTGAAAAAAGTAGAAAATTACAAATTCACACTGAAGGACCCCAAATATGGCTAGAAAACCTGAAAAAGTTGGAAAATGAGAAAATCACACTGCAGGACCCAGAATATGCCGAGAAACTCTGAAAAACGTAAAAATTAAAAATTCACACTCTTGGACACAGAATATGGCGAGAAATACTGAAAATCGTGGAAATGAGAAAATCACACTGTAGGACCCAGAATATGACGGAAAAACCTGAAAATGGTGGAAAATGAGAATAATCACACTGTAGGACCCAGATTTGGAAAAAAAAAATTGAAAAACGTCGAAAATGAGAAAATAACTCTGTAGGACCCAGAATAAGTCGAGAAACCCTGAAAAACGTGAAAATTAAAAATTCACACTCTCGGACACAGAATATGGCGAGAAATACTGAAAAACATGGAAAATTAAAAATTCACACCGAAGGACCTGGAATATGTCAACAAAACCTGAAAACGTGGAAATGAGAAAATCACACTGTAGGACCCAGAATATGTCGAGAAACCCTGAAAACGTGGAAAATTAAAAATACACGCTGTAGGACACAGAATATGGTGAGAAACCCTGAAAAAAGAAGAAAATTAAAACCTCACACTGAAGGACCCCAAATATGGCGATTAAACCTGAAAAAGGTGGAAAATGAGAAAATCACACTGTAGGACCCAGAATTATGAAAAAACTTGAAAAACGTGGAAAATGTGAAAATCACACTGTAGGACAGAGAATATGCGGAGAAACCCTGAAAACATGGAAAATTAAAAATACACGCTGTAGAACCCAGAATATGGCGAGAAAACCTGAGAAAAGTAGAAAATTACATACTCACACTGAAGGACTCCAAATTTGGTAGAAAACCTGATAAAGGTGGAAAATGAGAAAATCACACTGTAGCACCCAGAATTAAAAAAAAAAAAAAACGTGAAAAACGTGGAAAATGAGAAAATCACACTGCAGAACACAGATAATGCTGAGAAACCCTGAAAAACGTGGAAATGAGAAAATCACACTGTAGGACCCAGAATTGGAAAAAAACTTGAAAAACTTGTAAAATGAGAAAATCACACTGTAGGTCGCAGAATATGGCGAGAAACCCCGAAAAACATGCAAAATTAAATATAAACGCTGTAGGACCCAGAATAAGGCAAGAAACCCTGTAAAAAGTAGATAATTAAAAACTCACACTGAAAGACCTGGAATATGGCGACAAAACCAGAAAAACATGGAAAATTAATAACTCACACTCAAGGATTTGGAATATAGGGAGAAAACCTTAAAAATGTGGAAAATTATCAACTCACTCAGAAAGACCTGGAATATGGCCAGAAAACCTGAAAAACGTGGAAGGACATAGAATATGGCGAGAAATCTTGAAAAAGGTAGAAAATTAAAAATTCACACTGTAGGACCCAAAATATGTTGAGAAACCCTGAAAAACGTGGAAAATTAAAAACTCACACTGAAGGACTTGGAATATGATGAAAAACCCTGAAAAAAGTGGAAAATTAAAAATTCCCACTTAAGGACATAGAATATGGCTAGAAACCCTGAAAAAGGTGGAAAAACAGAAATTCCCACTGTAGGACACAAAATTGCGAAAATAACTTGAAAAGGGGGGAAAATGAGAAAAACATACTGTAAGACCCAGAATATGCGAGAAAACCCTGAAAAACGTGAAAAGTAAAAATTCACAAGGTCAGACCTAGAACATGAAGAGAAACCATGAAAAAAGTGGAAAATTAAAAATTCACACTTTGCTACCCAGAATATCGGGAGAAACACTGAAAAATGTGGAAAATTAAAAATTTACACTGAAGGACCTGGAATATGGCACAAAAACCTGAAAAACTTGGAAATGAGAAAATCACACTGTAGGACCCAGAATATGATGAAAACACCTGAAAAACATGGAAAATTAAAAATTCACACTGAAGGACCCGGAATATGGCTACAAAACCAGAAAAAATAAAAACTCACACTGAAGGACCCAGAATATGGCGAGATAACCTGAAAAAAGTAGAAAATTAAAAATTCACACTGAAAGACCCCGAATATGGCGAGAAAACCTGAAAGGTGGAAAATGAGAATAATCACACTGTAGGACCCAGAATTGCGAAAAAACATGAAAAATATCGAAAATGAGAAAATCACACTGTAGGACCCAGAATATGCCAAGAAACCATGAAAAACGTGGAAAATTAAAAACACACACTATAGGACCCAGAATATGGCCAGAAACCCTGAAAAAGTACAAAATTAAAAACTCACACTGAAGGACCCCAAATATTGCGATTAAACCTGAAAAAAGTGGAAAATGAGAAAATCACACTGTATTACCCAGAATATGGCAAGAAATACTGAAAAACCTGGAAAATTAAAAATTCACACTGAAGGACGTGGAATATGGCTAGAAAACCTGAAAAACATGGAAATGAGAAAATCACACTGTAAGACCCAGAATATAACGAAAAAACCTGAAAAACGTGGAAAATAAAAAATTCACACTGAAGGACCCGGAATATGTCGAGAAACCCTGAAAAACGTGAAAATTAAAAATTCACACTGAAGGACCCAGAATATGTCGAGAAAACCTGAAAAACGAGGAAAATTAAAACCTCACACTGAAGGATCCCGAATATGGCGAGAAAACCTGAAAAAGTTTAAAAATGATAATAATCACACTGTAGGACCCAGAATTGCGAAAAAATTTGTAAAAAGTCCTAAATGAGAAAATCACACTGTAGGACCCAGAATATGGCGAGAAACCCTGAAAAAAGTAGAAAATTAAAAACTCACACTGAAGGACCCCGAATATGGAGAGAAAACCCGAAAAAGGTGGAAAATGAGATAATCACAGTGTAGAACCAAGAATATGCCACGAAACCATGAAAAACGTGGAAAATTAAAAATATACACAATAGGACCCAGAATATGGCGAGAAAACCTGAAAAAAATTAGAAAATTAAAAACTCACACTGAAGGACCCAAAATATGGCGAGGAACCCTGAAAGGTGGAAAATGAGAAATCACAGTGATTAACGAAAAAACTTGAAAAACATCGAAAATGAGAAAATCACAGTGGAGGACCCAGAATATGCCTAGAAACACTGAATACATGAAAATTAAAAATTCGCACTGTATTTCCCAGAATATGGCAAGAAATACTAAAAAACGTGGAAAAGTAAAAATTCACACTGAAGGACCTGGAATATGGCAAGAAAACCAGAAAAACAAGGAACATTAAAAATTCAACTGAAGGACCCAGAATATGGCGAAAAACCCTGAAAAAAGTAGAAAATTAAAAGCTCACACTGAAGGACCCCAAATATGGCGAAAAAAACCTGAAAAAGGTGGAAAATGAGAAAACCACACTGTAGGACCTAGAATTACGAAAAAATTTGAAAAACTAGGAAATTAGAAACTCACACTGAAGGACCCCGAATATGGCGAGAAAACCTGAAAAAAGGTGGAAAATGAGAAAATCACACTGTAGGACCCAGAATTGCGAAAAAACTTGAAAACCGTCGAAAAAAAAAAATCACACTCTAGGACCCAGAATATGCGGAGAAACCCTTGAAAAACGTGGAAAAATAAAATACACGCTGTAGGAACCAGAATATATTGAGAAACCCTGAAAAAGTAGAAAATCAAAAACTCACACTGAAGGACCCCAAATACGGGGAGAAATCCTGAAAAACGTGGAAATGAGAAAATCACACTCTAGGACCAAGAATATGACGAAAAAATCTGAAAAACGAGGAAAATTAAAAATTCACACTGAAGGACCGGGAATATGGCAAGAAAACCTGAAAAACGAGGAAAATTAAAAACACAAACTGAAGGACCCGGAATATGGCGAGAAAACATGAAAAACATGGAAAATTAAATATTCACACTGAAGGACCCAGAATATGCTGAGAAAACCTGAAAAAGTTGGATAATGAGCATTTCACAGTGTAGGACACAGAACATGACGAAAAAAAACTTAAAAACGTTTAAAATTAAAAATTCACACTGTAGGACCAGAATATGGCGAGAAACCCAGAGAAACGTGGAAAATTTAAAAATCACACTGTAGGACACAGAATATGGCGATTAACCCTGTAAAAAGTAGAATATTAAAAACTCACACTGAAGTACCCCGAAAATGGCAAGAAAACCTGAAAAAGGTGGAAAATGAGAAAATCACACTGTAGGATCCAGAATTGCGAAACAAAAAACTTGAAAAATGTCAAAAATGAGAAAATCACACTGTAGGACCCAGAATAGGCCGAGTAACCCTGTAAAACGTGGAAAATTAAAAATACACGCTGTAGGACCCAGAATATGGCAAGAAACCCTGAAAGAATTAGAAAATTAAAAACTCACACTGAAGGACCCGGAATATGGCGAGAAAACCTGAAAAAGGTGGAAAATGAGAAAATCACACTGTAGGACCAGAATTGCAAAACAAAAAACTTGAAAAATATCAAAAATGAGAAAATCACACTGTAGGACCCAGAATATGCCGAGTAACCCTGAAAAACGTGGAAAATTAAAAATACATGCTGTAGGACCCAGAATATGGCAAGAAACCCTGAAAAAAGTAGAAAATTACAAACTCACACCGAAGGACCCCAAATATGGCGAGAAAACCTGAAAAAGGTGGAAAATGAGAAAATCACACTGTAGGACCCAGAATTACGAAAAAACTTTAAAAACGTGGAAAATGAGAAAATCACTCTTCAGGACCCAAAATATGCCAAGAAACCGTGAAAAACGTGAAAATTAAAAATTCACACTGTCAGACCCACATTATGGCGAGAAACCTTGAAAAAAATTGGACAATAAAAATTCACACTGTATTACTCAGAATACGGCCAGCAACCCTGAAAAAAGTAGATAACTATAAACTCACACTGATGGATGAGGATATGGCTAGAAAACATGAAAAAGGTGGAAAATGAGAAAATCACACTGCAGGACCCAGAATATGCTGAGAATCCCTGAAAATCGTGGAAAATTAAAAATTCACACTGAAGGACCCGGAATTTGGCGAGAAAACCTGAAAAACATTGAAAATTAAATATTCACACTATAGGACCCTGAATATGGCGAGAAACACTGAAAAAGGAAAAAAACGAGAAAATCACACTGTAATAATCAGAATATGACGAAATAACTTAAAAACGTGGAAAATTTAAAATTCACACTGTAGTACCCAGAATATGGCAAGTAAACCTTAAAAACTAGAAATTAAAAAACTCACACTGAAGGACCCCAAATATGGCGAGAAAACCTGAAAAACATGGAAATGAAAAAATCACACTGTAGAACCAGATTATGACGAAGAAACCTGAAAAATGTGGAAAAATAAAAATTCACACTCAAGGACCCGGATATAGCGAGCAAAACTGAAAAACGAGGAAAATTAAAATCTCACACTGAAGGACCCAGAATATGGCGAGAAAACCTGTAAAACCTAGAAAATTAAATATTCACACTGGAGGACACAGAATATTTTGAGAAACTCTGTAAAATCTTGAAAATTAAAAATTCACTCTAAAGGACCAGAATATGGCAAGAAACCTTGAAAAACGTGGAAAATTAAAAATTCACACTGAAGAACCTGGAATATGGCAAGAAAATAAGAAAAACGTGGAAATGAGAAAATCACACTGTATGACTATATGGCGAGAAAACCTGAAAAACGAGGAAAATTAAAAACTCACACTGAAGGACCCAGAATATGGCGAGAAAACCTGAAAAACATGGAAAATTAAATATTCACAAAGTAGAACCCAGGATAGGGAGAGAAACACTGAAAAAAGTGGAAAATTAAAAATTCACACTCTAGGAACAGAATATGGCAAGAAAACTTGAAAAACGTGGAAAATCGAAAATTCACACTGTAGGACTCAGAATATGCCGAGAAGACCTGAAAAAGTTGGAAAATGAGAAAATCACACTGAAGGACCCAGAATATGATGAAAAAAACTTAAAAAGGTTTAAAATTAAAAATTCATACTGTAGGACACAGAACATGGCAAGAAAACCTGAAAAACGTGAAAAATTTAAAATTCACACTGTAGGATGCAGAATATGGCGAGAAACACTGAAAAAAGTAAAAAATTTAAATCTCACACTGAAGGACCCTGAATATGTCGAGAAAACCTGAAAAAGGTGGAAAATGAGAAAATCACACTATAGGACCCAGAATTGCGAAAAAAATTGAAAAACGTCGAAAATGAGAAAATCACACTGTAGGACCCAGAATATGCCGAGAAACCCTGAAAAATGTGCAAAATTAAACATACATGCTGTAGGACCCAGAATATGGCAACAAACCATGAAAAAACTAAAAAACTAAAAACTCACACTGAAGGACCACGAATATGGTGAGAAAACATGAAAAAGGTGGTTAATGACAAAATCAACTGTAGGACCCAGAATATGATGAAAAAAACTTAAAAACGATTAAAATTAAAAATTCACACTGTAGGACCCCGAATATGGTGAGAAAATCTGAAAATGTTTAAAAATGAGAAAAGTACACTGTAGGACCCAGAATATGCTGAGAAACCCAGAAAAACGAGGAAAAATAAAAATATGCTTTGAAGGAGCCAGATTATGACAGGAAACACTGAAAAAAGTAGAAAATTAAAAACTTACACGGAAGGACCCTGAATATGGCAAGAATACCTGAAAAAGGTGGAAATAGAGAATAATCACACTGTAGGACACAGAATTGCGAAAAAACATGAAAAACGTAGAAAATGAGAAAATCACACTGTAGGACCCAGAATTACGAAAAAATTTATAAAACGTGGAAAATGAGAAAATCACACTGCAGGACCTAGAATATGCTGAGTAACCCTGAAAAACATGAAAATTAAAAATTCAAACTGTCGGACACAGAATATGGCGAGAAACCATGAAAAAAGTGGAAAATTAAAAATTCACACTGTATTACCCAGAATATGGCGAGAAATACTGAAAAACATGGAAAATTAAAAATTCACCCTGAAGGACCTGGAATATGGCAAGAAAACCTGAAAAACGAGAAAATGAGAAAAATCACTCTGTAGTACCCAGAATATGACGAAAAAACCTGAAAAACGTGGAAAATTAAAAACTCACACTGAATGACCCAGAATATGGCAAGAAAACCTGAAAAAAATAAAAAACTAAAAATTCACACTGAAAGACCCCGAATATGGCGAGAAAACCTGAAAAAGGTGGAAAATGAGAATAAATGACTGTAGGACCCAGAATTGCGAAAAAACTTGAAAAACTTCGAAAATGAGAAAATCACACTTTAGGACCCAGAATATGCCGAGAAACCCTGAAAAACGTGGAAAATTAAAAATACGCGCTGTTGGACCCAGAATATGGTGAGAAACCGGAAAAACGTGGAAAATTAAAAATACACTCTGTTGGACCCAGAATATGGCAAGAAACCCTGCAAAAGGTGAAAAATGAGAAAATCACACTGTAAGACCCAGAATTACGAAAAAACCTGAAAAACTTGGAAAATGAGAAAATCACACTGCAGGAAACAGAATATGCCGAGAAACCCTGAAAAACGTGGAAAATTAAAAATTCACACTGAAGGACCCGGAATATAGCGAGAAAACCTGAAAAAGGTGGAAAATGAGAAAATCACATGTAGAACCCAGAATAGCGAAAAAACTTGAAAAAGGTGAAAAATGAGAAAATCACACTGCAGGACCCAAAATATGCTGAGAAACCCTGATAATCATGGAAAATTAAATGTTCACACTGTAGGACCCAGAATATGCCTAGAAACCCTTGAAAAACTTGGAAAAATAAAATACACGCTGTAGGAACCAGAATATATTGAGAAACCCTGAAAAAGTAGGAAATCAAAAACTCACACTGAAGGACCCCGAATATGGGGAGAAATCCTAAAAAACGTGGAAATGAGAAAATCACACTCTAGGACCCAGAATATGACGAAAAAACCTGAAAAACATGGAAAATTAAAAATTCACACTGAAGGTCCGGGAATATGGTGAGAAAACCTGAAAAACGAGGAAAATTAAAAACACAAAGTGAAGGACCCAGAATATGGCGAGAAAACATGAAAAACATGGAAAATTAAATATTCACACTGTAGGACCCAGAATATGGCGAGAAACACTGAAAAAGGAGGAAAATGAGAAAATCACACTATAGGACCAGAATATGGCAAGAAACCTTGAAAAACGTAGTAAATTAAAAATTCACAATGTAGGACCCAGAATATGCTGAGAAAATCTGAAAAAGTTGGATAATGAGAATATCAAACTGTAGGACCCAGAACATGACGAAAAAAACTTAAAAACGTTTAAAATTAAAAAATCAAACTGTAGGACCTGAATATGGCGAGAAACCCTGAGAATCGTGGAAATTTTAAAAATCACACTGTAGGACGCAGAATATGGCGATTAACCCTGTAAAAAGTGGAATATTAAAAACTCACACCTGAAGTACCCCGAAATTGGCAAGAAAACCTGAAAAAGGTGGAAAATGAAAAAAATCACACTGTAGGACCCAAAATATGCTGAGTAACCCTGAAAAACTTGGAAAATTAAAAATACACGCTGTAGGACCCAGAATATGGCAAAAAACCCTGAAAGAATTAGAAAATTAAAAACTCACACTGAAGGAACCGGAATATGGCAAGAAAACCTGAAAAAGTGGAAAGTCTCTCTCTGTCTCTCTCTCTATGTCTCTCTCTGTCTCTCTCTTTCTCTATCTCTGTCTCTCTCGATTTCTCTCTGTCTCTATCTGTCTCTCTCTTTCCCTCTCTCTGTCTCTCTCTGTCTCTATCTCTGTCTCTCTCTGTCTCTCTCTGTCACTCTGTCTCTCTCTGTCTCTCTCTGTCCCTCTCTGTCTCTCTCTGTGTCTTTCTTAGTATCTCTCTGTCTCTCCCTGTCTCTCTCTGTCTCTCTCTTTATGTCTCTCTCTGTCTCTCTCTTTCTCTCTCTCTGTATCTCTCTGTCTCTCTCTGTCTCTCTCTGTGTCTTTCTTTGTCTCTCTCTGTCTCTCTTTGTCTCTCTCTGTCACTCTCTCTATGTCTATCTCTGTCTCTCTCTTTCTCTATCTCTGTCTCTCTCTGTTTCTCTCTGTCTCTATCTCTCTGTGTGTCTCTTTCTTTCCCTCTCTCTGTCTCTATCTCTTTCTCTCTCTGTCTCTCTCTGTCTCTCTCTGTCCCTCTCTGTCTCTCTCTGTGTCTTTCTTTGTATCTCTCTGTCTCTCTCTGTCTCTCTCTCTGTCTATCTGTCTCTCTCTGTCTCTCTCTGTCTCTCTCTCTGTCTCTCTCTGTCTCTCTCTGTGTCTTTCTTTGTCTCTCTCTGTCTCTCTGTCTCTCTCTGATTCTCTCTGTGTCTCTCTCTATCTCTCTCTCTCTGTCTCTCTCTGTCTCTCTCAATGTATCTCTCTGTCTCTCTATGTCTCTCTCTGTGTCTTTCTTTGTCTCTCTCTGTCTCTCTCTGTCTCTCTCTGTCTCTCTGTGTGTCTCTCTCTGTCTCTCTCTCTATCTCTGTCTCTCTCTGTCTTTCTCACTCTGTCTCTGTCTCTCTCTGACTCTCTCTGTCTCTCTCTTTCTCTCTGTCTCTCTCTGTTTCTCTCTTTCTCTCTGTCTCTCTCTTTCCCTCTCTCTGTCTCTCTCTGTCTCTCTCTGTTCTTCTGACTCTCTCTGTCTCTCTCTGTGTCTTTCTTTGTCTCTCTCTGTCTCTCTGTCTCTCTCTATCTCTCTCTCTCTGTCTCTCTCTGTCTCTCTCAATGTATCTCTCTGTCTCTCTATGTCTTTCTCTGTGTCTTTCTTTGTCTCTCTCTGTCTCTCTCTGTCTCTCTCTGTCTCTCTGTGTGTCTCTCTCTGTCTCTCTCTCTATCTCTGTCTCTCTCTGTCTTTCTCACTCTGTCCCTGTCTCTCTCTGACTCTCTCTGTCTCTCTCTTTCTCTCTGTCTCTCTCTGTTTCTCTCTTTCTCTCTGTCTCTCTCTTTCCCTCTCTCTGTCTCTCTCTGTCTCTATCTCTGTCTCTCTCTGTCCTTCTGACTCTTTCTGTCTCTCTCTGTCTCTCTCTGTCTCTCTCCTTCTCTCTCTCTGTCTCTCTCTTTCCCTCTCTCTGTCTCTCTCTGTCTCTATCTCTGTCTCTCTCTGTCTCTCTCTGTCACTCTGTCTCTCTCTGTCTCTCTCTGTCTCTCTCTGTCTATCTGTCACTCCCTGTCTCTCTCTCTGTATCTCTCTATCTCTGTCTCTCTCTGTTTCTCTCTGTCTCTATCTGTCTCTCTCTGTCTCTCTCTGTCTCTCTCTGTCTCTCTCTTTCCCTCTCTCTGTCTCTCTCTGTATCTATCTCTGTCTCTCTCTGTCTCTCTCTGTCACTCTGTCTCTCTCTGTCTCTCACTGTCTCTCTCTGTCTCTCTCTGTCTATCTGACTCTCTCTGTCTCTCTCTGTCTCTCTCTCTTTCTCTGTCTCTGTCTCTCTCTGTCTCTCTCTGTCACTCTGTCTCTCTCTGTTTCTCTCTGTCTCTATCTGTCTCTCTCTCTGTCTCTATCTGTCTCTCTCTGTCTCTCTCTGTCCCTCACTCTGTATCTCTCTGTCTCTATCTCTGTCTCTCTCTGTCTCTCTCTGTCACTCTGTCCCTCTCTGTCTCTCTTTGTCTCTCTCTCTATCTCTCTCTCTCTGTCTCTCTCTGTCTCTCTCTGTCTAACTCTATCTGTCTCTGTCTCTCTCTGTCTCCATCTGTCACTCTGTCTGTCTCTCTCTGTCTCTCTCTGTCCCTTCTGTCTCTATCTATGTATCTCTCTGTCTCTCTCTCTGTCTCTCTCTGTCTCTCTCTGTGTCTCTGTCTCTCTCTGTCTCTCTCTGTCTCTCTTTCTGTCTCTGTCTCTGTGTCTCTCTCTGTCTTTCTCTGTCTCTATCTCTATCTCTCTCTGTCTCTCTCTGTCCTTCTGACTCTTTCTGTCTCTCTCTGTCTCTCTCTCTGTGTCTCTCTGTGTCTCTCTGTCTCTCTCTATGTCTTTCATTGTCTCTCTCTGTCTATCTCTCTGTCTCTCTCTGTCTCTCTCTTTCTCTCTCTGTCTCTATCTCTGTCTCTCTCTGTCTCTCTCTCTATCTCTCTATGTCTCTCTTAATGTATCTCTCTGTCTCTGTATGTCTCTCTCTGTGTCTTTCTTTGTCTCTCTCTGTCTCTCTCTCTCTCTCTGTGTCTCACTCTGTCTCTCTCTGTCTCTGTCTCTCTCTCTGTCTCTGTCTCTCTCTCTGTCTCTCTCTGTCTCTCTCTCTAAATCTGTCTCTCTCTGTATTTCTCACTCTGTCTCTTTCTCTCTCTGTCCCTCTCTCTGTCTCTCTCTGTCTCTATCTCTGTCTCTCTCTGACTCTCTATGTCTCTCTCTTTCTCTCTGTCTCTCTCTGTCTCTCTTTGTCTCTCTCTCTGTATCTCTCTGTCTCTCTCTGTCTCTCTCTCTCAGTGTCTCTCTCTGTCTTTCTTTGTCTCTATGTCTGACTCTCTCTGTCTCTCTCTGTGTCTTTCTTTGTCTCTTCTATGTCTCTCTCTGTCTCTCTCTCTGTCTCCCTCAGTCTTTCTCTGTGTCTCTCTCTGTCTTTCTCTGTCTCTATCTCTGTCTCTCTGTCTCTCTCTGTCTCTCTCTGTCCTTCTGTATCTTTCTGTCTCTCTCTGTCTCTCTCTCTGTTTCTCTCTGTCTCTCTCTGTCTCTCTGTGTCTTTGTTTGTCTCTCTCTGTCTCTCTCTGTCTCTCTCTCTCTGTCTCTCTCTGTCTCTCTCTGTCTCTATCTCTGTCTCTCTCTGTCTCTCTCTGTCTCTCTCTGTCTGTCTCTGTCTCCCTGTGTCTCTCTCTCTGTCTCTCTCTCTGTCTCTCTGTGTTTTTCTTTGTCTCTCTCTCTGTCTCTCTCTGTTTCTCTCTCTGTCTCACTCTGTCTCTCTCTGTCTCTCTCTGTCTCTCTCTCTGTCTCTCTCTCTGTCTCTCTCTATGTCTCTCTCTCTTTCTCACTCTGTGTATCTCTGTCTCACTCTGTGTCTCTCTCTGTCTCACTCTGTCTCTTTCTCTCTCTGTCTCTCTCTCTGTCTCTCTGTCTCTCTCTGTCTCTCTCTGTCTCTATCTCTGTCTCTCTCTGTCTCTCTCTGTCTGTCTTTGACTCTCTGTGTGTCTCTCTGTGTCTCTCTCTGTGTCTCTCTGTGTCTCTCTGTCTCTCTCAATGTATCTCTCTGTCTCTCTCTGTCTCTCTCTGTCTCTATCTCTGTCTCTCTCTGTCTTTCTCACTCTGTCTCTGTCTCACTCTGTCTCTATCTCTGTCTCTCTCTGACTCTCTCTGTCTCTCTCTTTCTCTCTGTCTCTCTCTGTCTCTCTCTCTGTATCTCTCTGTCTCTCTCTGTCTCTCTCTCTGTGTCTCTCTCTTTCTTTCTCTGTCTCTATCTCTGTCTCGCTCTGTCTCTCTCTGTGTCTTTCTTTGTCTCTCTCTGTCTCTCTCTGTCTCACTCTCTGTCTCTCTCTGTCTTTCTCTGTCTCTCTCTGTGTCTCTCTCTGTCTTTCTCTGTCTCTATCTCTGTCTCTCTCTGTCTCTCTCTGTCCTTCTGACTCTTTATGTCTCTCTCTGTCTCTCTCTCTGTATCTCTCTGTCTCTCTCTGTCTCTCTCTGTTTCTCTCTCTGTCTCACTCTGTCTCTCTCTGTCTCTCTCTGTCTCTCTCTCTGTCTCTCTCTCTGTCTCTATGTCTCTCTCTCTTTCTCACTCTGTGTATCTCTGTCTCACTCTGTGTCTCTCTCTGTCTCACTCTGTCTCTCTCTGTCTCTCTCTCTGTCTCTCTGTCTCTCTCTGTCTCTATCTCTGTCTCTCTCTGTCTGTCTCTGTCTGTCTCTGTCTCTCTCTGTCTCTCTCTCTGTCTCTCTCTGTGTCTCTCTGTGTCTCTCTGTGTCTCTCTCTTTGTCTCTCTGTGTCTCTCTCTGTCTCTCTCTGTGTCTCTCTGTGTCTCTCTGTGTCTCTCTGTCTCTCTCTGTGTCTCTCTCTGTCTCTCTCTGTCTATCTCTGTCTCTCTCTGTCTCTCTCAATGTATCTCTCTGTCTCTCTATGTCTCTCTCTGTGTCTTTCTTTGTCTCTCTCAGTCTCTCTCTCTCTCTCTGTCTCACTCTGTCTCTCTCTCTGTCTCTCTTTGTCTCTCTCTCTGTATCTCTCTGTCTCTCTCTGTCTCTCTCTGTCTCTCTCTCTGTGTCTCTCTCTGTCTTTCTTTTTCTCTATCTATATCTCTCTCTGTCTCTCTCTGTGTCTTTTTTGTCTCTCTCTGTCTCTCTCTGTCTCTCTCTGTCTCTCTCTGTCTCTCTTAGTCTCTCTCTGTGTCTTTCATTGTCTCTCTCTGTCTCTCTCTGTCTTTCGGTGTCTCTCTCTCTGTCTCTCTCTGTCTCACTCTCTGTCTCTCTCTGTCTCTATCTCTGTCTCTCTCTGTCTCTCTCTGTCTGTCTCTGTCTGTCTATGTCTATCTCTGTCTCTCTCTGTGTCTCTCTGTGTCTCTCTCTGTGTCTCTCTGTGTCTCTCTGTCTCTCTCTGTGTCTCTCTCTGTCTCTCTCTGTCTCTATCTCTGTCTCTCTCTGTCTCTCTATGTCTCTCTCAATGTATCTCTCTGTCTCTCTATGTCTCTCTCTGTGTCTTTCTTTGTCTCTCTCTGTCTCTCTCTTTCTGTGTCTCACTCTGTCTCTCTCTGTCTCTCTCTCTGTCTCTGTCTCTGTCTCTCTCTCTTTCTCTCTCTGTCTCTCTCTCTAACTCTGTCTCTCTCTGTATTTCTCACTCTGTCTCTGTCTCTCTCTGTATCTCTCTCTGTCTCTCACTGTCTCTATCTCTGTCTCTCTCTGACTCTCTCTGTCTCTCTCTTTCTCTCTGTCTCTCTCTGTCTCTCTTTGTCTCTCTCTCTGTATCTCTCTGTCTCTCTCTGTCTCTCTCTCTCAGTATCTCCCTCTGTCTTTCTTTGTCTCTATGTCTGACTCTCTCTGTCTCTCTTGTGACTTTCTTTGTCTCTTCTATGTCTCTCTGTGTCTCTCTCTCTGTCTCCCTCAGTCTCTCTCTGTGTCTCTCTCTGTCTTTCTCTGTCTCTATCTCTGTCTCTCTGTCTCTCTCTGTCTCTCTCTGTCTTTCTGTATCTTTCTGTCTCTCTCTCTGTATCTCTCTGTCTCTCTCTGTCTCTCTCTGTCTTTCTTTGTCTCTCTCTGTCTCTCTCTGTCTCTTTGTGTCTCTCTCTATCTCTCTCTGTCTCTCTCTGTCTCTCTTAGTCTCTCTTAGTCTCTCTCTGTCTCTCTCTGTCTGTGTCTGTCTCTCTGTGTCTCTCTCTCTGTCTCTCTCTGTGTCTCTCTCTGTGTGTCTCTGTCTCTCTCTGTTTCTCTCTCTGTCTCTCTCTGTCTCTAACTCTGTCTCTCTCTGTCTCTCTGACTCTCTCTGTATCTCTCTGTCTCTCTCTGTCTCTCTCTGTGTTTTTCTTTGTCTCTCTCTGTCTCTCTCTGTCTCTCTCTGTCTCTCTCTGTCTCTCTCTGTCTCTCTGTGTTTTTCTTTGTCTCTCTCTGTCCCTCTCTCTGTCTCTCTCTGTCTCACTCTGTCTCTCTCTGTCTCTCTCTGTCTCTCTCTCTGTCTCTCTCTCTGTCTCTCTCTGTCTCTCTCTCTTTCTCACTCTGTGTATCTCTGTCTCTCTCTGTGTCTCTCTGTCTCACTCTGTCTTTCTCTGTCTCTCTCTGTCTCTCTCTCTGTCTCTTTGTCTCTCTCTGTCTCTCTCTGTCTCTATCTCTGTCTCTCTCTGTCTCTCTCTGTCTGTCTCTGTCTCTCTGTGTGTCTCTCTCTGTGTCTCTCTGTGTCTCTCTCTGTGTCTCTCTCTGTCTCTCTGTCTCTCTCAATGTATCTCTCTGTCTCTCTATGTCTCTCTCTGTCCTTCTGACTCTTTCTGTCTCTCTCTGTCTCTCTCTCTGTGTCTCTCTGTGTCTCTCTGTCTCTCTCTATGTCTTTCATTGTCTCTCTCTGTCTCTCTCTGTCTATCTCTCTGTCTCTCTCTGTCTCTCTCTGTCTCTATCTCTGTCTCTCTCTGTCTCTCTCTGTCTCTCTATGTCTCTCTTAATGTATCTCTCTGTCTCTCTATGTCTCTCTCTGTGTCTTTCTTTGTCTCTCTCTGTCTCTCTCTTTCTGTGTCTCACTCTGTCTCTCTCTGTCTCTCTCTCTGTCTCTGTCTCTGTCTCTCTCTCTGTCTCTCTCTGTCTCTCTCTCTAACTCTGTCTCTCTCTCTATTTCTCACTCTGTCTCTGTCTCTCTCTGTCCCTCTCTCTGTCTCTCTCTGTCTCTATCACTGTCTCTCTCTGACTCTCTCTGTCTCTCTCTTTCTCTCTGTCTCTCTCTGTCTCTCTTTGTCTCTCTGTCTGTATCTCTCTGTCTCTCTCTGTCTCTCTCTCTCAGTATCTCCCTCTGTCTTTCTTTGTCTCTATGTCTGACTCTCTCTGTCTCTCTTGTGACTTTCTTTGTCTCTTCTATGTCTCTTTGTGTCTCTCTCTCTGTCTCCCTCAGTCTCTCTCTGTGTCTCTCTCTGTCTTTCTCTGTCTCTATCTCTGTCTCTCTGTCTCTCTCTGTCTCTCTCTGTCCTTCTGTATCTTTCTGTCTCTCTCTGTCTCTCTCTCTGTATCTCTCTGTCTCTCTCTGTCTCTCTCTGTCTTTCTTTGTCTCTCTCTGTCTCTCTCTGTCTCTTTGTGTCTCTCTATATCTCTCTCTGTCTCTCTCTGTCTCTATCTCTGTCTCTCTCTGTCTCTCTCTGTCTGTCTCTGTCTCTCTGTGTCTCTCTCTCTGTCTCTCTCTGTGTCTCTCTCTGTGTGTCTCTGTCTCTCTCTGTTTCTCTCTCTGTCTCTCTCTGTCTCTAACTCTGTCTCTCTCTGTCTCTCTGACTCTCTCTGTATCTCTCTGTCTCTCTCTGTCTCTCTCTGTGTTTTTCTTTGTCTCTCTCTGTCCCTCTCTCTGTCTCTCTCTGTCTCACTCTGTCTCTCTCTGTCTCTCTCTGTCTCTCTCTCTGTCTCTCTCTCTGTCTCTCTCTGTCTCTCTCTCTTTCTCACTCTGTGCATCTCTGTCTCTCTCTGTGTCTCTCTGTCTCACTCTGTCTTTCTCTGTCTCTCTCTGTCTCTCTCTCTGTCTCTCTGTCTCTCTCTGTCTCTCTCTGTCTCTATCTCTGTCTCTCTCTGTCTCTCTCTGTCTCTCTCTGTCTGTCTCTGTCTCTCTGTGTGTCTCTCTCTGTGTCTCTCTGTGTCTCTCTCTGTGTCTCTCTCTGTCTCTCTGTCTCTCTCAATGTATCTCTCTGTCTCTCTATGTCTCTCTCTTTCCTTCTGACTCTTTCTGTCTCTCTCTGTCTCTCTCTCTGTGTCTCTCTGTGTCTCTCTGTCTCTCTCTATGTCTTTCATTGTCTCTCTCTGTCTCTCTCTGTCTATCTCTCTGTCTCTCTCTGTCTCTCTCTGTCTCTATCTCTGTCTCTCTCTGTCTCTCTCTGTCTCTCTATGTCTCTCTCTGTCTCTCTCTGTCTCTCTGTGTGTCTCTCTCTGTGTCTCTCTGTGTCTCTCTCTGTGTCTCTCTCTGTCTCTCTGTCTCTCTCAATGTATCTCTCTGTCTCTCTATGTCTCTCTCTGTCCTTCTGACTCTTTCTGTCTCTCTCTGTCTCTCTCTCTGTGTCTCTCTGTGTCTCTCTGTCTCTCTCTATGTCTTTCATTGTCTCTCTCTGTCTCTCTCTGTCTATCTCTCTGTCTCTCTCTGTCTCTCTCTGTCTCTATCTCTGTCTCTCTCTGTCTCTCTCTGTCTCTCTATGTCTCTCTTAATGTATCTCTCTGTCTCTCTATGTCTCTCTCTGTGTCTTTCTTTGTCTCTCTCTGTCTCTCTCTTTCTGTGTCTCATTCTGTCTCTCTCTGTCTCTCTCTCTGTCTCTGTCTCTGTCTCTCTCTCTGTCTCTCTCTGTCTCTCTCTCTAACTCTGTCTCTCTCTGTATTTCTCACTCTGTCTCTGTCTCTCTCTGTCCCTCTCTCTGTCTCTCTCTGTCTCTATCACTGTCTCTCTCTGACTCTCTCTGTCTCTCTCTTTCTCTCTGTCTCTCTCTGTCTCTCTTTGTCTCTCTGTCTGTATCTCTCTGTCTCTCTCTGTCTCTCTCTCTCAGTATCTCCCTCTGTCTTTCTTTGTCTCTATGTCTGACTCTCTCTGTCTCTCTTGTGACTTTCTTTGTCTCTTCTATGTCTCTTTGTGTCTCTCTCTCTGTCTCCCTCAGTCTCTCTCTGTGTCTCTCTCTGTCTTTCTCTGTCTCTATCTCTGTCTCTCTGTCTCTCTCTGTCCTTCTGTATCTTTCTGTCTCTCTCTGTCTCTCTCTCTGTATCTCTCTGTCTCTCTCTGTCTCTCTCTGTCTTTCTTTGTCTCTCTCTGTCTCTCTCTGTCTCTTTGTGTCTCTCTATATCTCTCTCTGTCTCTCTCTGTCTCTATCTCTGTCTCTCTCTGTCTCTCTCTGTCTGTCTATGTCTCTCTGTGTCTCTCTCTCTGTCTCTCTCTGTGTCTCTCTCTGTGTGTCTCTGTCTCTCTCTGTTTCTCTCTCTGTCTCTCTCTGTCTCTAACTCTGTCTCTCTCTGTCTCTCTGACTCTCTCTGTATCTCTCTGTCTCTCTCTGTCTCTCTCTGTGTTTTTCTTTGTCTCTCTCTGTCTCTCTCTGTCTCTCTCTGTCTCTCTCTGTCTCTCTCTGTCTCTCTGTGTTTTTCTTTGTCTCTCTCTGTCCCTCTCTCTGTCTCTCTCTGTCTCACTCTGTCTCTCTCTGTCTCTCTCTGTCTCTCTCTCTGTCTCTCTCTCTGTCTCTCTCTGTCTCTCTCTCTTTCTCACTCTGTGTATCTCTGTCTCTCTCTGTGTCTCTCTGTCTCACTCTGTCTTTCTCTGTCTCTCTCTGTCTCTCTCTCTGTCTCTCTGTCTCTCTCTGTCTCTCTCTGTCTCTATCTCTGTCTCTCTCTGTCTGTCTCTGTCTCTCTGTGTGTCTCTCTCTGTGTCTCTCTGTGTCTCTCTCTGTGTCTCTCTCTGTCTCTCTGTCTCTCTCAATGTATCTCTCTGTCTCTCTATGTCTCTCTCTGTCCTTCTGACTCTTTCTGTCTCTCTCTGTCTCTCTCTCTGTGTCTCTCTGTGTCTCTCTGTCTCTCTCTATGTCTTTCATTGTCTCTCTCTGTCTCTCTCTGTCTATCTCTCTGTCTCTCTCTGTCTCTATCTCTGTCTCTCTCTGTCTCTCTCTGTCTCTCTATGTCTCTCTTAATGTATCTCTCTGTCTCTCTATGTCTCTCTCTGTGTCTTTCTTTGTCTCTCTCTGTCTCTCTCTTTCTGTGTCTCACTCTGTCTCTCTCTGTCTCTCTCTCTGTCTCTGTCTCTCTCTCTGTCTCTCTCTGTCTCTCTCTCTAACTCTGTCTCTCTCTGTATTTCTCACTCTGTCTCTGTCTCTCTCTGTCCCTCTCTCTGTCTCTCTCTGTCTCTATCACTGTCTCTCTCTGACTCTCTCTGTCTCTCTCTTTCTCTCTGACTCTCTCTGTCTCTCTTTGTCTCTCTGTCTGTATCTCTCTGTCTCTCTCTGTCTCTCTCTCTCAGTATCTCCCTCTGTCTTTCTTTGTCTCTATGTCTGACTCTCTCTGTCTCTCTTGTGACTTTCTTTGTCTCTTCTATGTCTCTCTGTGTCTCTCTCTCTGTCTCCCTCAGTCTCTCTCTGTGTCTCTCTCTGTCTTTCTCTGTCTCTATCTCTGTCTCTCTGTCTCTCTCTGTCTCTCTCTGTCCTTCTGTATCTTTCTGTCTCTCTCTGTCTCTCTCTCTGTATCTCTCTGTCTCTCTCTGTCTCTCTCTGTCTTTCTTTGTCTCTCTCTGTCTCTCTCTGTCTCTTTGTGTCTCTCTCTATCTCTCTCTGTCTCTCTCTGTCTCTATCTCTGTCTCTCTCTGTCTGTCTCTGTCTCTCTGTGTCTCTCTCTCTGTCTCTCTCTGTGTCTCTCTCTGTGTGTCTCTGTCTCTCTCTGTTTCTCTCTCTGTCTCTCTCTGTCTCTAACTCTGTCTCTCTCTGTCTCTCTGACTCTCTCTGTATCTCTCTGTCTCTCTCTGTCTCTCTCTGTGTTTTTCATTGTCTCTCTCTGTCTCTCTCTGTCTCTCTCTGTCTCTCTCTGTCTCTCTGTGTTTTTCTTTGTCTCTCTCTGTCTCTCTCTCTGTCTCTCTCTGTCTCACTCTGTCTTTCTCTGTCTCTCTCTGTCTCTCTCTGTCTCTCTCTCTGTCTCTCTCTGTCTCTCTCTCTTTCTCACTCTGTGTATTTCTGTCTCTCTCTGAGTCTCTCTGTCTCACTCTGTCTTTCTCTGTCTCTCTCTGTCTCTCTCTCTGTCTCTCTGTATCTCTCTGTCTCTCTCTGTCTCTATCTCTGTCTCTCTCTGTCTCTCTCTGTCTCTCTCTGTCTCTCTCTTTCTCTCTGTGTGTCTCTCTGTGTGTCTCTCTGTGTCTCTCTCTGTGTCTCTCTCTGTCTCTCTGTCTCTCTCAATGTATCTCTCTGTCTCTCTATGTCTCTCTCTGTCTTTCTTTGTCTCTCTCTGTCTCTCTCTGTCTCTCTCTGTCTCTCTATGTGACTTTCAGTGGCCCCACACAGCCTCACATATACTTCTAAAAATTTAAAGAAGGGTGTGGCCACTCTAAAAGCTCAACAATTAACAGCATTGTCTCCTCTTCCAGAGTACCTGGGATCAACTACCAGCAACTATATGGTGGCCCATCTCCAGTTCCAGGGGATCAGACAGACAGACATACAGACAGTGATAAAAATGGCAGGCCTGCCTGGTCTTTCTTTCTTTCTTATCCTTTTTAAAAAATGTTTATTTATATATTTATTTATGTATTTATTAGATATAAGTACACTGTAGCTGTCTTCAGACACTCCAGAAGAGGGTGTCAGATTCTGGAGAATCTAAATCCCTCTTATGGTCTGCATATGATGTACATAAACACAGCCTCACATATACTTCTAAAAATTTAAAGATGTGTGGGGCCACTGAGAGGGCTCAACAATTAACAGCATTGTCTCCTCTTTCAGAGAACCTGGGATAAACTACCAGCACCTTATGGTGGCCCATCTCCAGTTCCAGTGGATCAGACAGACAGACAGAGAGACAGAGATAAGGATGGCAGGCCTGCCTGGTCTTTCTTTATTTCTTATACTTTTTAAAAAATGTTTATTTATTTATTTATTTATTTATTTATGTATTAGATATAAGTACACTGTAGCCGTCTTCAGACACTCCAGAAGAGGGTGACAGATTCTAGAGTATCTAAATCCCTCTTATGGTCTGAATATGATGTACATAAACACAGCATCACATATACTTCTAAAAATTAAAAATGGGTGGGGCCACTGAAAGGGCTCAACAATTAACAGCATTGTCTCCTCTTACAGAGAACCTGGGATCAACTACCAGCAACTATATGGTGGCCCATCTCCAGTTCCAGGGGATCAGACAGACAGACAGACAGACAGACAGAGATAAGGATGGCAGGCCTGCCTGGTCTTACTTTCTTTCTTATCCTTTTTAAAAAATGTTTATTTATTTATTTATTTATTTATTTATTTATTTATTTATGTATTTATTAGATATAAGTACACTGTAGCTGTCTTCAGACACTCCAGAAGAGGGTGTCAGATTCTGGAGAATCTATATCCCTCTTATGGTCTGCATATGATGTACATAAACACAGCCTCACATTTACTTCTAAAAATTTAAAGATGTGTGTGGCCAATGAAATGGATCAACAATTAACAGCATTGTCTCCTCTTATAGAGAACCTGGGATCAACTACCAGCAACTATATGGTGGCCCATCTCCAGTTCCAGGGGATCAGACAGACAGACAGACAGACAAGGATGGCAGGCCTGCCTGGTCTCTCTTTCTTTATTATCCTTTTTTAAAAATGTTTATTTGTTTATTTATGAATTTATTAGATATAAGTACACTGTAGCTGTCTTCAGACACTCCAGAAGAGGGTGTCAGATTCTGGAGAATCTAAATCCCTCTTATGGTCTGCATATTCGGTACATAAACACAGCCTCGCATATACTTCTAAAAATTTAAAGATGGGTGGGGCCACTGAAAGGGCTCAACAATTAACAGCATTGTCTCCTCTTCCAGAGAACCTGGGATCAACTACAAGCAACTCTATGGTGGCCCATATCCAGTTCCAGAGGATCACACAGACAGACAGACAGACAGAGATAAGGATGGCAGGCCTGCCTGGTCTTTCTTTCTTTCTTATCGTTTTTAAAAAATGTTTATTTCTTTATTTATGTATTTATTAGATATAAGTACACTGTATCCGTCATAGACACTCCAAAACACGGTGTCAGATTCTGGAGAATATAAATCCCTCTTTAATGGTCTGAATATGATGTACATAAACACAGCATCACATTTACTTCTAGAAATTTAAAGATGGGTGGGGCCACTGAAAGGGCTGAACAATTAACAGCATTGTCTCCTCTTCAGAAGACCTGGGATCAACTACCAGCAACTATTCGTGGCCCATCTCCAGTTCCCAGGGATCAGATAGACAGACAGACAGACAGACAGAAATGGATGGCAGGCCTGCCTGGTCTTTCTTTCTGTCTTATCCTTTTTAAAAAATATTTATTTATTTATTTATTTATTTATTTATTTATTTATTTATTTATTTATTTATTTATGTATTTAGTAGATATAAGTACACTGTAGCTGTTCAGACACTCCAGAAGAGGGTGTCAGATTCTGGAGAATCTAAATCCCTCTTATGGTCTGCATATGATGTACATAAACACAGCCTCACATATACTTCTAAAAATTTAAAGAAGGGTGTGGCCACTCTAAAAGCTCAACAATTAACAGCATTGTCTCCTCTTCCAGAGTACCTGGGATCAACTACCAGCAACTATATGGTAGCCCATCTCCAGTTCCAGGGGATCAGACAGACAGACATACAGACAGTGCTAAGGATGGCAGGCCTGCCTGGTTTTTCTTTCTTTCTTATCCTTTTTAAAAAAATGTTTATTTATTTATTTATTTATTTATTTATTTATTTATTTATTTATTTATTTATGTATTTAGTATATATAAGTACACTGTAGCTGTTCAGACACTCCAGAAGAGGGTGTCAGATTCTGGAGAATCTAAATCCCTCTTATGGTCTGCATATGATGTACATAAACACAGCCTCACATACACTACTAAAAATTTAACGATGGGTGGGGCCACTGAAAGCGCTCATCAATTAACAGCATTGTCTCCTCTTCCAGAGAACCTGGGATCAACTACCAGCAACTATATGGTGGCCCATCTCCAGTTCCAGGGGATCAGACAGACAGACAGACAGACAGAGATAAGGATGGCAGGCCTGCCTGGTCTTACTTTCTTTCTTATCCTTTTTAAAAAATGTTTATTTATTTATTTATTTACGTATGTATTTATTATATATAAGTACACTGTAGCTGTCTTCAGATACTCCAGTAGAGGGTGTCAGATTCTGGAGAATCTAAATCCTCTTATAATCTGAATATGATGTACATAAACACAGCCTCACATATACTTCTAAATATTTAAAGAAGTGTGGGGCCACTGAAAGGGCTCAACAATTAAGAGCATTGTCTCCTCTTTCAGAGAACCTTGGATCAACTACCAGCAACTATATGGTGGCCCATCTCCAGTTCCAGGGGATCAGACAGACAGACATACAGACAGTGATAAGGATGGCAGGCCTGCCTGGTCTTTCTTTCTTTCTTATCCTTTTTGAAAAACGTTTATTTATTTATTTATGTATTTATTATATATAAGTTCACTGTAGCTGTCTTCAGACACTCCAATATAGGGTGTCAGATTCTGGAGAATCTAAATCCTCTTATAATCTGAATATGATATACATAAACACAGCCTCACATATACTTCTAAATATTTAAAGAAGTATGGGGCCACTGAAAGGGCTCAACAATTAACAGCATTGTCTCCTCTTCCAGAGAACCTTGGATCAACTACCAGCAACTATATGGTGGCCCATCTCCAGTTCCCGGGGATCAGATAGACAGACAGACAGACAGGCAGAGATATGGATGGCAGGCCTGCCTGGTCTTTCTTTCTTTCTTTCTTATCCTTTTTAAAAAATGTTTATTTATTTATTTATTTATTTATTTATTTATTTATTTATGTATTTAGTAGATATAAGTACACTGTAGCTGTTCAGACACTCCAGAAGAGGGTGTCAGATTCTGGAGAATCTAAATCCCTCTTATGGTCTGCATATGATGTACATAAACACAGCCTCACATATACTTCTAAAAATTTAAAGAAGGGTGGGACCACTCTAAAAGCTCAACAATTAACAGCATTGTCTCCTCTTCCAGAATACCTGGGATCAACTACCAGCAACTATATGGTGGCCCATCTCCAGTTCCAGGGGATCAGACAGACAGACATACAGACAGTGCTAAGGATGGCAGGCCTGCCTGGTCTTTCTTTCTTTCTTATCCTTTAAAAAATGTTTATTTATTTATTTATTTATTTATTTATGTATTTATTAGATATAAGTACACTGTAGCTGTCTTCAGACACTCCAGAAGAGGGTGTCAGATTCTGGAGAATCTAAATCCCTCTTATGGTCTTCATATGATGTACATAAACACAGCCTCACATATACTTCTAAAAATTTAAAGATGTGTGGGGCCAGTGAGAGGGCTCAACATTTAACAGCATTGTCTCCTCTTTCAGAGAACCTGGGATAAACTACCAGCACCTTATGCTGGCCAATCTCCAGTTCCAGTGGATCAGACAGACAGACAGACAGAGAGACAGAGATAAGGATGGCAGGCCTGCCTGGTCTTTCTTTATTTTTTTACTTTTTAAAAAATGTTTATTTATTTATTTATTTATTTATTTATTTATTTATGTATTTATTAGATATAATACACTGTAGCCGTCTTCAGACACTCCAGAAGAGTGTGTCAGATTCTGAAGAATCTAAATCCCTCTTATGGTTTGAATATGATGTACATAAACACAGCCTCATATATACTTCTAAAAATTAAAAATGGGTGGGGCCACTGAAAGGGCTCAACAATTAACAGCATTATCTCCTCTTTCAGAGAATCTTGGATCAACTACCAGCAACTATATGGTGGCCCATCTCCAGTTCCAGGGGATCAGACAGACAGACATACAGACAGTGATAAGGATGGCAGGCCTGCCTGGTCTTTCTTTCTTTCTTATCCTTTTTGAAAAACGTTTATTTATTTATTTATGTATTTATTATATATAAGTTCACTGTAGCTGTCTTCAGACACTCCAATATAGGGTGTCAGATTCTGGAGAATCTAAATCCTCTTATAATCTGAATATGATATACATAAACACAGCCTCACATATACTTCTAAATATTTAAAGAAGTATGGGGCCACTGAAAGGGCTCAACAATTAACAGCATTGTCTCCTCTTCCAGAGAACCTTGGATCAACTACCAGCAACTATATGGTGGCCCATCTCCAGTTCCCGGGGATCAGATAGACAGACAGACAGACAGGCAGAGATATGGATGGCAGGCCTGCCTGGTCTTTCTTTCTTTCTTTCTTATCCTTTTTAAAAAATGTTTATTTATTTATTTATTTATTTATTTATTTATTTATGTATTTAGTAGATATAAGTACACTGTAGCTGTTCAGACACTCCAGAAGAGGGTGTCAGATTCTGGAGAATCTAAATCCCTCTTATGGTCTGCATATGATGTACATAAACACAGCCTCACATATACTTCTAAAAATTTAAAGAAGGGTGGGACCACTCTAAAAGCTCAACAATTAACAGCATTGTCTCCTCTTCCAGAATACCTGGGATCAACTACCAGCAACTATATGGTGGCCCATCTCCAGTTCCAGGGGATCAGACAGACAGACATACAGACAGTGCTAAGGATGGCAGGCCTGCCTGGTCTTTCTTTCTTTCTTATCCTTTAAAAAAATGTTTATTTATTTATTTATTTATTTATGTATTTATTAGATATAAGTACACTGTAGCTGTCTTCAGACACTCCAGAAGAGGGTGTCAGATTCTGGAGAATCTAAATCCCTCTTATGGTCTTCATATGATGTACATAAACACAGCCTCACATATACTTCTAAAAATTTAAAGATGTGTGGGGCCAGTGAGAGGGCTCAACAATTAACAGCATTGTCTCCTCTTTCAGAGAACCTGGGATAAACTACCAGCACCTTATGCTGGCCAATCTCCAGTTCCAGTGGATCAGACAGACAGACAGACAGAGAGACAGAGATAAGGATGGCAGGCCTGCCTGGTCTTTCTTTATTTTTTTACTTTTTAAAAAATGTTTATTTATTTATTTATTTATTTATTTATTTATTTATGTATTTATTAGATATAATACACTGTAGCCGTCTTCAGACACTCCAGAAGAGGGTGTCAGATTCTGAAGAATCTAAATCCCTCTTATGGTTTGAATATGATGTACATAAACACAGCCTCATATATACTTCTAAAAATTAAAAATGGGTGGGGCCACTGAAAGGGCTCAACAATTAACAGCATTATCTCCTCTTCCAGAGAACCTGGGATCAAATACCAGCACCTACAAGGTGGCCCATCTCCAGTTCCAGGGGATCAGACAGACAGACAGACAGACAGAGATAAGGATGGCAGGCCTGCCTGGTCTTTCTTTCTTTCTTATCCTTTTTAAAAAATATTTATTTATTTATTTATTTATTTATTTATTTATTTATGTATTTCTTAGATATAAGTACACTGTAGCTTTCTTTAGACACTCCAGAGGAGGGTGTCAGATTCTGGAGAATGTAAATCCCTCTTATGGTCTGCATATGATGTACATAAACACAGCCTCACATATACTGAGCTGAGGTGTCACAGGACAACTGCTGGAATTTCTGAGTACCACCTAGATAGAGAAAAGCTATGCTGTGGTTGCTTAATTTATGTATTTTATTATTTCTATTTGTTGTTTTGTTTTGTTTTATTTGTTTTTAGGGAAGTCCTCAGTCTGTACTCTGGCTGACCCAGGACTGCCTACTTGTGTTAATTAGGGTTTCACAGCTGAGAACAGACACCAAGAGCAAGGTAAGGCTTAGAAAACCCTACATTCAGTGGTGGCTCAAGCTCTTAATGAGAGCACTCTGTAGGCAGAGGCAATCAGTTTCTGAGTTCGAGGCCACCCTGGTGAAAGACAGGGCTAGGGTAGGGGCTAGGGTGAGGAAAGAAAGGAAGAAAGAAAGAAAGAAAAGTTTATAATAAAAAGTTTTTATAAAAGTTTTATAAAAAGTGTTAAAGTTTTTAAAAATTAAAAAAAAAATACCAGATCACCATCACACAGCATTGGCTGTCTTCAGGTGTATCCTTTCAGCCTCCAAAACAAAAAACAATGGCTGGCTGTCTTCAGGTGTATCCTATTCTCGAGTCTTATTTCCAACCTTAGAGCTGGGCTGAGCTGCCTCATTATGTAATTGCAAACCTTCCTTGGTTTGTCTTTTCCATTTCTAAGACTAACAGGCCTTTTTCTATTTATTGAATATGCTCATGACTGTCCTTTAGATATAGTAAATATAACTGTTGCTTATAAAACTTGTTTTCTAGGAATTTTTAAAGGGCAATGGCAGAGTTTATTTATAAAAAAATATTTTGCATTTATTTATTTGTGTGAGTGATGAAGCTCAGGTCTTCAAACTCGTCAGGAGGTATGATTACCTCCCCTCTCTCTCAACCCCTCTCTCTCCTCTCTCAATGATTGTGTAAGAATGTTTTGCATGTGTATGCTGTGCCCACAGACTCCAGAACAGAGTATTAGATCCCCTGGAACTGGAGATGGGCCACCATATATAATACTGGTAATTGAGCCCAGGTTCTCTGGAAGAGGAGACAATGCTCTTAATTGTTGAGCCCTCTCTGTAGCCACATCTTTCTTTCTTTCTTTCTTTCTTTTTTTTTTTTTGAGTATATGTGAGGCTGTGTTTATATACATCATATGCAGACAATAAGAATGATTTAGATTCTTCAGAATCTGACAACCTCTTCTGGACTGTCTGAAGATAGCTACAGCATACTTAAATATAATAAATAAATAAATCTTTAAAAAGAAAAGGAAAAGTAAAAAAGAAAGAACAGGCCTGCCATATGCATGTTCATAGAGGAAAATGGGAGAGACCCCAATCTAACCTCAGCAGGGTGCTTCCTTCTGGATGGTAGCTCACAGTTTCATCCCAGCAAGACAGGCAAATCACTGAGTTCAAGGACAGTAAGGTTCAGGACAGCCAAGGTTAGGAAGGAAAAGGGTCTATGTTGAGAATACAAACCGACAAAACAACAACTAGGAAAAAGAAGTGACAGTGTAACTTGGGGTAGGGTACCAACAAGAGAAAGCTTTCTGTTACCACTTACAAACACCAGTAGCCTTGCACCCTTCTGCCCAGGTCCCTGCCTTCCTTTCTAGGAATTCTAAGGATGCCAGGGGGTGGGGGAATCCAGATTAACTTTTTAAAAACAAAGACTTGGTCTTTGATGTCTATAGGAAGCCCTTCTCAGTGCCTTTAACTACCACTGAACTTTCAGGGCTGTGACTCAACTGTAACAAGGAACAGGGCTAAGAACCTGCAGCCTTTGAAAACAACTATTTTTTTAAAGTGGGGGACACAAATCAGCAGTAGAACCCCTCAGGTTCAGCCATAATACTTGTTAGGGAAAGAGCCTCAATGTCCGGAGCTGAGGTCTCATGGGTGAACTGCTTCAAGCTCTGAGTATCATTGAAAGAAAGAAAAGATATCATGTGGTTGCTTAATTTATTTATTTTATTATTTCTATTTTTTGTTTTCTTTTGTTTTGTTTTAGAAAAGGCCTCAGTCTGTAGCTATGGCTGACCTAGGACAGACTACATGTGTTAATTAGGGTTTCACAGCTGAGAAACAGACCATACCTATGTAAGACTTAGAAAACCCAACAGTCAGTGGTGGCTCGAGCTCTTAATGAGAGCACTCTGGAGGCAGAGGCAGTCAGTTTCTGAGTTCGAGGCCAGCCTGGTTAAAGACAGGGATAGGCAGGGATAGGCAAGGCAGGGCTGGGCTAGGCTAGGCTAGGCAAGGGGCTGGGCTAGTCAAGGCAAGGGACTAGGCTAGGCTACTCAAGGGGCTAGCCAAGACAGACAGACAGAGAGAAAGACAGACAAGGATGGCAGGCCTGCCTGGTTTTTCTTTCTTTCTTATCCCTTTTAAAAAATGTTTATATATTTATTTATTTATTTATTTATTTATTTATGTATTTATTAGATATAAGTACACTGTAGCTGTCTTCAGACACTCCAGAAGAGGGTGTCAGATTCTGGAGAATCTATATCCCTCTTATGGTCTGCATATGATGTACATAAACACAGCCTCACATTTACTTCTAAAAATTTAAAGATGTGTGTGGCCAATGAAATGGATCAACAATTAACAGCATTGTCTCCTCTTATAGAGAACCTGGGATCAACTACCAGCAACTATATGGTGGCCCATCTCCAGTTCCAGGGGATCAGACAGACAGACAGACAGACAAGGATGGCAGGCCTGCCTGGTCTCTCTTTCTTTATTATCCTTTTTTAAAAATGTTTATTTGTTTATTTATGAATTTATTAGATATAAGTACACTGTAGCTGTCTTCAGACACTCCAGAAGAGGGTGTCAGATTCTGGAGAATCTAAATCCCTCTTATGGTCTGCATATTCGGTACATAAACACAGCCTCGCATATACTTCTAAAAATTTAAAGATGGGTGGGGCCACTGAAAGGGCTCAACAATTAACAGCATTGTCTCCTCTTCCAAAGAACCTGGGATCAACTACAAGCAACTCTATGGTGGCCCATATCCAGTTCCAGAGGATCACACAGACAGACAGACAGACAGAGATAAGGATGGCAGGCCTGCCTGGTCTTTCTTTCTTTCTTATCGTTTTTAAAAAATGTTTATTTCTTTATTTATGTATTTATTAGATATAAGTACACTGTATCCGTCATAGACACTCCAAAACATGGTGACAGATTCTGGAGAATATAAATCCCTCTTTAATGGTCTGAATATGATGTACATAAACAGAGCATCACATTTACTTCTAGAAATTTAAAGATGGGTGGGGCCACTGAAAGGGCTGAACAATTAACAGCATTGTCTCCTCTTCAGAAGACCTGGGATCAACTACCAGCAACTATTCGTGGCCCATCTCCAGTTCCCAGGGATCAGATAGACAGACAGACAGACAGACAGAAATGGATGGCAGGCCTGCCTGGTCTTTCTTTCTGTCTTATCCTTTTTAAAAAATATTTATTTATTTATTTATTTATTTATTTATTTATTTATTTATTTATTTATGTATTTAGTAGATATAAGTACACTGTAGCTGTTCTAACACTCCAGAAGAGGGTGTCAGATTCTGGAGAATCTAAATCCCTCTTATGGTCTGCATATGATGTACATAAACACAGCCTCACATATACTTCTAAAAATTTAAAGAAGGGTGTGGCCACCATAAAAGCTCAACAATTAACAGCATTGTCTCCTCTTCCAGAGTACCTGGGATCAACTACCAGCAACTATATGGTAGCCCATCTCCAGTTCCAGGGGATCAGACAGACAGACAGATAGACAGAGATAAGGATGGCAGGCCTGCCTGGTCTTTCTTTCTTTCTTATCCTTTTTAAAAAATGTTTATTTATTTATTTATTTATTTATTTATGTTTTTATTATATATATGTACACTGTAGCTGTCTTCAGACACTCCAGTAGAGGGTGTCAGATTCTGGAGAATCTAAATCCTCTTATAATCTGAATATGATGTACATAAACACAGCCTCACATATACTTCTAAATATTTAAAGAAGTGTGGGGCCACTGAAAGGGCTCAACAATTAAGAGCATTGTCTCCTCTTTCAGAGAACCTTGGATCAACTACCAGCAACTATATGGTGGCCCATCTCCAGTTCCAGGGGATCAGACAGACAGACATACAGACAGTGATAAGGATGGCAGGCCTGCCTGGTCTTTCTTTCTTTCTTATCCTTTTTAAAAAATGTTTATTTATTTATTTATGTATTTATTATATATAAGTTCACTGTAGCTGTCTTCAGACACTCCAATATAGGGTGTCAGATTCTGGAGAATCTAAATCCTCTTATAATCTGAATATGATATACATAAACACAGCCTCACATATACTTCTAAATATTTAAAGAAGTATGGGGCCACTGAAAGGGCTCAACAATTAACAGCATTGTCTCCTCTTCCAGAGAACCTTGGATCAACTACCAGCAACTATATGGTGGCCCATCTCCAGTTCCCGGAGATCAGATAGACAGACAGACAGACAGGCAGAGATATGGATGGCAGGCCTGCCTGGTCTTTCTTTCTTTCTTTCTTATCCTTTTTAAAAAATGTTTATTTATTTATTTATTTATTTATTTATTTATTTATTTATGTATTTAGTAGATATAAGTACACTGTAGCTGTTCAGACACTCCAGAAGAGGGTGTCAGATTCTGGAGAATCTAAATCCCTCTTATGGTCTGCATATGATGTACATAAACACAGCCTCACATATACTTCTAAAAATTTAAAGAAGAGTGGGGCCACTCTAAAAGCTCAACAATTAACAGCATTGTCTCCTCTTCCAGAATACCTGGGATCAACTACCAGCAACTATATGGTGGCCCATCTCCAGTTCCAGGGGATCAGACAGACAGACATACAGACAGTTGTAAGGATGGCAGGCCTGCCTGGTCTTTCTTTCTTTCTTATCCTTTAAAAAAAAATGTTTATTTATTTATTTATTTATTTATTTATTTATTTATGTATTTATTAGATATAAGTACACTGTAGCTGTCTTCAGACACTCCAGAAGAGGGTGTCAGATTCTGGAGAATCTAAATCCCTCTTATGGTCTTCATATGATGTACATAAACACAGCCTCACATATACTTCTAAAAATTTAAAGATGTGTGGGGCCAGTGAGAGGGCTCAACAATTAACAGCATTGTCTCCTCTTTCAGAGAACCTGGGATAAACTACCAGCACCTTATGGTGGCCAATCTCCAGTTCCAGTGGATCAGACAGACAGACAGACAGAGAGACAGAGATAAGGATGGCAGGCCTGCCTGGTCTTTCTTTATTTTTTTACTTTTTAAAAAATATTTATTTATTTATTTATTTATTTATTTATTTATTTATTTATGTATTTATTAGATATAAGTACACTGTAGCCGTCTTCAGACACTCCAGAAGAGGGTGTCAGATTCTGAAGAATCTAAATCCCTCTTATGGTTTGAATATGATGTACATAAACACAGCCTCATATATACTTCTAAAAATTAAAAATGGGTGGGGCCACTCAAAGGGCTCAACAATTAACAGCATTATCTCCTCTTCCAGAGAACCTGGGATCAAATACCAGCACCTACAAGGTGGCCCATCTCCAGTTCCAGGGGATCAGACAGACAGACAGACAGACAGAGATAAGGATGGCAGGCCTGCCTGGTCTTTCTTTCTTTCTTATCCTTTTTAAAAAATATTTATTTATTTATTTATTTATGTATTTCTTAGATATAAGTACACTGTAGCTTTCTTTAGACACTCCAGAGGAGGGTGTCAGATTCTGGAGAATGTAAATCCCTCTTATGGTCTGCATATGATGTACATAAACACAGCCTCACATATACTGAGCTGAGGTGTCACAGGACAACTGCTGGAATTTCTGAGTACCACCTAGATAGAGAAAAGCTATGCTGTGGTTGCTTAATTTATGTATTTTATTATTTCTATTTGTTGTTTTGTTTTGTTTTATTTGTTTTTAGGGAAGTCCTCAGTCTGTACTCTGGCTGACCCAGGACTGCCTACTTGTGTTAATTAGGGTTTCACAGCTGAGAACAGACACCAAGAGCAAGGTAAGGCTTAGAAAACCCTACATTCAGTGGTGGCTCAAGCTCTTAATGAGAGCACTCTGTAGGCAGAGGCAATCAGTTTCTGAGTTCAAGGCCACCCTGGTGAAAGACAGGGCTAGGGTAGGGGCTAGGGTGAGGAAAGAAAGAAAGGAAGAAAGAAAGAAAGAAAAGTTTATAATAAAAAGTTTTTATAAAAGTTTTATAAAAAGTGTTAAAGTTTTTAAAAATTAAAAAAAAAAATACCAGATCACCATCACACAGCATTGGCTGTCTTCAGGTGTATCCTTTCAGCCTCCAAAACAAAAAACAATGGCTGGCTGTCTTCAGGTGTATCCTATTCTCGAGTCTTATTTCCAACCTTAGAGCTGGGCTGAGCTGCCTCATTATGTAATTGCAAACCTTCCTTGGTTTGTCTTTTCCATTTCTAAGACTAACAGGCCTTTTTCTATTTATTGAATATGCTCATGACTGTCCTTTAGATATAGTAAATATAACTGTTGCTTATAAAACTTGTTTTCTAGGAATTTTTAAAGGGCAATGGCAGAGTTTATTTATAAAAAAATATTTTGCATTTATTTATTTGTGTGAGTGATGAAGCTCAGGTCTTCAAACTCGTCAGGAGGTATGATTACCTCCCCTCTCTCTCAACCCCTCTCTCTCCTCTCTCAATGATTGTGTAAGAATGTTTTGCATGTGTATGCTGTGCCCACAGACTCCAGAACAGAGTATTAGATCCCCTGGAACTGGAGATGGGCCACCATATATAATACTGGTAATTGAGCCCAGGTTCTCTGGAAGAGGAGACAATGCTCTTAATTGTTGAGCCCTCTCTGTAGCCACATCTTTCTTTCTTTCTTTCTTTCTTTTTTTTTTTTTGAGTATATGTGAGGCTGTGTTTATATACATCATATGCAGACAATAAGAATGATTTAGATTCTTCAGAATCTGACAACCTCTTCTGGACTGTCTGAAGATAGCTACAGCATACTTAAATATAATAAATAAATAAATCTTTAAAAAGAAAAGGAAAAGTAAAAAAGAAAGAACAGGCCTGCCATATGCATGTTCATAGAGGAAAATGGGAGAGACCCCAATCTAACCTCAGCAGGGTGCTTCCTTCTGGATGGTAGCTCACAGTTTCATCCCAGCAAGACAGGCAAATCACTGAGTTCAAGGACAGTAAGGTTCAGGACAGCCAAGGTTAGGAAGGAAAAGGGTCTATGTTGAGAATACAAACCGACAAAACAACAACTAGGAAAAAGAAGTGACAGTGTAACTTGGGGTAGGGTACCAACAAGAGAAAGCTTTCTGTTACCACTTACAAACACCAGTAGCCTTGCACCCTTCTGCCCAGGTCCCTGCCTTCCTTTCTAGGAATTCTAAGGATGCCAGGGGGTGGGGGAATCCAGATTAACTTTTTAAAAACAAAGACTTGGTCTTTGATGTCTATAGGAAGCCCTTCTCAGTGCCTTTAACTACCACTGAACTTTCAGGGCTGTGACTCAACTGTAACAAGGAACAGGGCTAAGAACCTGCAGCCTTTGAAAACAACTATTTTTTTAAAGTGGGGGACACAAATCAGCAGTAGAACCCCTCAGGTTCAGCCATAATACTTGTTAGGGAAAGAGCCTCAATGTCCGGAGCTGAGGTCTCATGGGTGAACTGCTTCAAGCTCTGAGTATCATTGAAAGAAAGAAAAGATATCATGTGGTTGCTTAATTTATTTATTTTATTATTTCTATTTTTTGTTTTCTTTTGTTTTGTTTTAGAAAAGGCCTCAGTCTGTAGCTATGGCTGACCTAGGACAGACTACATGTGTTAATTAGGGTTTCACAGCTGAGAAACAGACCATACCTATGTAAGACTTAGAAAACCCAACAGTCAGTGGTGGCTCGAGCTCTTAATGAGAGCACTCTGGAGGCAGAGGCAGTCAGTTTCTGAGTTCGAGGCCAGCCTGGTTAAAGACAGGGATAGGCAGGGATAGGCAAGGCAGGGCTGGGCTAGGCTAGGCTAGGCAAGGGGCTGGGCTAGTCAAGGCAAGGGACTAGGCTAGGCTACTCAAGGGGCTAGCCAAGACAGACAGACAGAGAGAAAGACAGACAAGGATGGCAGGCCTGCCTGGTTTTTCTTTCTTTCTTATCCCTTTTAAAAAATGTTTATATATTTATTTATTTATTTATTTATTTATTTATGTATTTATTAGATATAAGTACACTGTAGCTGTCTTCAGACACTCCAGAAGAGGGTGTCAGATTCTGGAGAATCTATATCCCTCTTATGGTCTGCATATGATGTACATAAACACAGCCTCACATTTACTTCTAAAAATTTAAAGATGTGTGTGGCCAATGAAATGGATCAACAATTAACAGCATTGTCTCCTCTTATAGAGAACCTGGGATCAACTACCAGCAACTATATGGTGGCCCATCTCCAGTTCCAGGGGATCAGACAGACAGACAGACAGACAAGGATGGCAGGCCTGCCTGGTCTCTCTTTCTTTATTATCCTTTTTTAAAAATGTTTATTTGTTTATTTATGAATTTATTAGATATAAGTACACTGTAGCTGTCTTCAGACACTCCAGAAGAGGGTGTCAGATTCTGGAGAATCTAAATCCCTCTTATGGTCTGCATATTCGGTACATAAACACAGCCTCGCATATACTTCTAAAAATTTAAAGATGGGTGGGGCCACTGAAAGGGCTCAACAATTAACAGCATTGTCTCCTCTTCCAAAGAACCTGGGATCAACTACAAGCAACTCTATGGTGGCCCATATCCAGTTCCAGAGGATCACACAGACAGACAGACAGACAGAGATAAGGATGGCAGGCCTGCCTGGTCTTTCTTTCTTTCTTATCGTTTTTAAAAAATGTTTATTTCTTTATTTATGTATTTATTAGATATAAGTACACTGTATCCGTCATAGACACTCCAAAACATGGTGACAGATTCTGGAGAATATAAATCCCTCTTTAATGGTCTGAATATGATGTACATAAACAGAGCATCACATTTACTTCTAGAAATTTAAAGATGGGTGGGGCCACTGAAAGGGCTGAACAATTAACAGCATTGTCTCCTCTTCAGAAGACCTGGGATCAACTACCAGCAACTATTCGTGGCCCATCTCCAGTTCCCAGGGATCAGATAGACAGACAGACAGACAGACAGAAATGGATGGCAGGCCTGCCTGGTCTTTCTTTCTGTCTTATCCTTTTTAAAAAATATTTATTTATTTATTTATTTATTTATTTATTTATTTATTTATTTATTTATGTATTTAGTAGATATAAGTACACTGTAGCTGTTCTAACACTCCAGAAGAGGGTGTCAGATTCTGGAGAATCTAAATCCCTCTTATGGTCTGCATATGATGTACATAAACACAGCCTCACATATACTTCTAAAAATTTAAAGAAGGGTGTGGCCACCATAAAAGCTCAACAATTAACAGCATTGTCTCCTCTTCCAGAGTACCTGGGATCAACTACCAGCAACTATATGGTAGCCCATCTCCAGTTCCAGGGGATCAGACAGACAGACAGATAGACAGAGATAAGGATGGCAGGCCTGCCTGGTCTTTCTTTCTTTCTTATCCTTTTTAAAAAATGTTTATTTATTTATTTATTTATTTATTTATGTTTTTATTATATATATGTACACTGTAGCTGTCTTCAGACACTCCAGTAGAGGGTGTCAGATTCTGGAGAATCTAAATCCTCTTATAATCTGAATATGATGTACATAAACACAGCCTCACATATACTTCTAAATATTTAAAGAAGTGTGGGGCCACTGAAAGGGCTCAACAATTAAGAGCATTGTCTCCTCTTTCAGAGAACCTTGGATCAACTACCAGCAACTATATGGTGGCCCATCTCCAGTTCCAGGGGATCAGACAGACAGACATACAGACAGTGATAAGGATGGCAGGCCTGCCTGGTCTTTCTTTCTTTCTTATCCTTTTTAAAAAATGTTTATTTATTTATTTATGTATTTATTATATATAAGTTCACTGTAGCTGTCTTCAGACACTCCAATATAGGGTGTCAGATTCTGGAGAATCTAAATCCTCTTATAATCTGAATATGATATACATAAACACAGCCTCACATATACTTCTAAATATTTAAAGAAGTATGGGGCCACTGAAAGGGCTCAACAATTAACAGCATTGTCTCCTCTTCCAGAGAACCTTGGATCAACTACCAGCAACTATATGGTGGCCCATCTCCAGTTCCCGGAGATCAGATAGACAGACAGACAGACAGGCAGAGATATGGATGGCAGGCCTGCCTGGTCTTTCTTTCTTTCTTTCTTATCCTTTTTAAAAAATGTTTATTTATTTATTTATTTATTTATTTATTTATTTATTTATTTATGTATTTAGTAGATATAAGTACACTGTAGCTGTTCAGACACTCCAGAAGAGGGTGTCAGATTCTGGAGAATCTAAATCCCTCTTATGGTCTGCATATGATGTACATAAACACAGCCTCACATATACTTCTAAAAATTTAAAGAAGAGTGGGGCCACTCTAAAAGCTCAACAATTAACAGCATTGTCTCCTCTTCCAGAATACCTGGGATCAACTACCAGCAACTATATGGTGGCCCATCTCCAGTTCCAGGGGATCAGACAGACAGACATACAGACAGTTGTAAGGATGGCAGGCCTGCCTGGTCTTTCTTTCTTTCTTATCCTTTAAAAAAAAATGTTTATTTATTTATTTATTTATTTATTTATTTATTTATGTATTTATTAGATATAAGTACACTGTAGCTGTCTTCAGACACTCCAGAAGAGGGTGTCAGATTCTGGAGAATCTAAATCCCTCTTATGGTCTTCATATGATGTACATAAACACAGCCTCACATATACTTCTAAAAATTTAAAGATGTGTGGGGCCAGTGAGAGGGCTCAACAATTAACAGCATTGTCTCCTCTTTCAGAGAACCTGGGATAAACTACCAGCACCTTATGGTGGCCAATCTCCAGTTCCAGTGGATCAGACAGACAGACAGACAGAGAGACAGAGATAAGGATGGCAGGCCTGCCTGGTCTTTCTTTATTTTTTTACTTTTTAAAAAATATTTATTTATTTATTTATTTATTTATTTATTTATTTATTTATTTATGTATTTATTAGATATAAGTACACTGTAGCCGTCTTCAGACACTCCAGAAGAGGGTGTCAGATTCTGAAGAATCTAAATCCCTCTTATGGTTTGAATATGATGTACATAAACACAGCCTCATATATACTTCTAAAAATTAAAAATGGGTGGGGCCACTCAAAGGGCTCAACAATTAACAGCATTATCTCCTCTTCCAGAGAACCTGGGATCAAATACCAGCACCTACAAGGTGGCCCATCTCCAGTTCCAGGGGATCAGACAGACAGACAGACAGACAGAGATAAGGATGGCAGGCCTGCCTGGTCTTTCTTTCTTTCTTATCCTTTTTAAAAAATATTTATTTATTTATTTATTTATGTATTTCTTAGATATAAGTACACTGTAGCTTTCTTTAGACACTCCAGAGGAGGGTGTCAGATTCTGGAGAATGTAAATCCCTCTTATGGTCTGCATATGATGTACATAAACACAGCCTCACATATACTGAGCTGAGGTGTCACAGGACAACTGCTGGAATTTCTGAGTACCACCTAGATAGAGAAAAGCTATGCTGTGGTTGCTTAATTTATGTATTTTATTATTTCTATTTGTTGTTTTGTTTTGTTTTATTTGTTTTTAGGGAAGTCCTCAGTCTGTACTCTGGCTGACCCAGGACTGCCTACTTGTGTTAATTAGGGTTTCACAGCTGAGAACAGACACCAAGAGCAAGGTAAGGCTTAGAAAACCCTACATTCAGTGGTGGCTCAAGCTCTTAATGAGAGCACTCTGTAGGCAGAGGCAATCAGTTTCTGAGTTCAAGGCCACCCTGGTGAAAGACAGGGCTAGGGTAGGGGCTAGGGTGAGGAAAGAAAGAAAGGAAGAAAGAAAGAAAGAAAAGTTTATAATAAAAAGTTTTTATAAAAGTTTTATAAAAAGTGTTAAAGTTTTTAAAAATTAAAAAAAAAAAATACCAGATCACCATCACACAGCATTGGCTGTCTTCAGGTGTATCCTTTCAGCCTCCAAAACAAAAAACAATGGCTGGCTGTCTTCAGGTGTATCCTATTCTCGAGTCTTATTTCCAACCTTAGAGCTGGGCTGAGCTGCCTCATTATGTAATTGCAAACCTTCCTTGGTTTGTCTTTTCCATTTCTAAGACTAACAGGCCTTTTTCTATTTATTGAATATGCTCATGACTGTCCTTTAGATATAGTAAATATAACTGTTGCTTATAAAACTTGTTTTCTAGGAATTTTTAAAGGGCAATGGCAGAGTTTATTTATAAAAAAATATTTTGCATTTATTTATTTGTGTGAGTGATGAAGCTCAGGTCTTCAAACTCGTCAGGAGGTATGATTACCTCCCCTCTCTCTCAACCCCTCTCTCTCCTCTCTCAATGATTGTGTAAGAATGTTTTGCATGTGTATGCTGTGCCCACAGACTCCAGAACAGAGTATTAGATCCCCTGGAACTGGAGATGGGCCACCATATATAATACTGGTAATTGAGCCCAGGTTCTCTGGAAGAGGAGACAATGCTCTTAATTGTTGAGCCCTCTCTGTAGCCACATCTTTCTTTCTTTCTTTCTTTCTTTTTTTTTTTTTGAGTATATGTGAGGCTGTGTTTATATACATCATATGCAGACAATAAGAATGATTTAGATTCTTCAGAATCTGACAACCTCTTCTGGACTGTCTGAAGATAGCTACAGCATACTTAAATATAATAAATAAATAAATCTTTAAAAAGAAAAGGAAAAGTAAAAAAGAAAGAACAGGCCTGCCATATGCATGTTCATAGAGGAAAATGGGAGAGACCCCAATCTAACCTCAGCAGGGTGCTTCCTTCTGGATGGTAGCTCACAGTTTCATCCCAGCAAGACAGGCAAATCACTGAGTTCAAGGACAGTAAGGTTCAGGACAGCCAAGGTTAGGAAGGAAAAGGGTCTATGTTGAGAATACAAACCGACAAAACAACAACTAGGAAAAAGAAGTGACAGTGTAACTTGGGGTAGGGTACCAACAAGAGAAAGCTTTCTGTTACCACTTACAAACACCAGTAGCCTTGCACCCTTCTGCCCAGGTCCCTGCCTTCCTTTCTAGGAATTCTAAGGATGCCAGGGGGTGGGGGAATCCAGATTAACTTTTTAAAAACAAAGACTTGGTCTTTGATGTCTATAGGAAGCCCTTCTCAGTGCCTTTAACTACCACTGAACTTTCAGGGCTGTGACTCAACTGTAACAAGGAACAGGGCTAAGAACCTGCAGCCTTTGAAAACAACTATTTTTTTAAAGTGGGGGACACAAATCAGCAGTAGAACCCCTCAGGTTCAGCCATAATACTTGTTAGGGAAAGAGCCTCAATGTCCGGAGCTGAGGTCTCATGGGTGAACTGCTTCAAGCTCTGAGTATCATTGAAAGAAAGAAAAGATATCATGTGGTTGCTTAATTTATTTATTTTATTATTTCTATTTTTTGTTTTCTTTTGTTTTGTTTTAGAAAAGGCCTCAGTCTGTAGCTATGGCTGACCTAGGACAGACTACATGTGTTAATTAGGGTTTCACAGCTGAGAAACAGACCATACCTATGTAAGACTTAGAAAACCCAACAGTCAGTGGTGGCTCGAGCTCTTAATGAGAGCACTCTGGAGGCAGAGGCAGTCAGTTTCTGAGTTCGAGGCCAGCCTGGTTAAAGACAGGGAAAGGCAGGGCTAGGCAAGGCAGGGCTGGGCTAGGCTAGGCTAGGCAAGGGGCTGGGCTAGTCAAGGCAAGGGACTAGGCTAGGCTACTCAAGGGGCTAGGCAAGACAGACAGACAGAGAGAAAGACAGACAAGGATGGCAGGCCTGCCTGGTTTTTCTTTCTTTCTTATCCCTTTTAAAAAATGTTTGTTTATTTATTTATTTATTTATTTATTTATTTATTTATTTATGTATTTATTAGATATACGTACAATGTAGCTGTCTTCAGACACTCCAGAAGAGGGTCTAAGATTGTGGAGAATCTATATCCCTCTTATGGTCTGCATATGATGTACATACACACAGCCTCATATTTACATCTAAAAATTTAAAGATGTGTGGGTCCAATGAAAGGGATCAACAATTAACAGCATTGTCTCCTCTTATAGAGAACCTGGGATCAACTACCAGCAACTATATGGTGGCCCATCTCCAGTTCCAGGGGATCAGACAGACAGACAGACATACAGACAGATAGAGTTAAGGATGGCAGGCCTACCTTGTCTTTCCTTCTTTCTTATCCTTTTAAAAAATGTTTATTAATTTAAGTATGTATTTATTAGATATAAGTACACTGTAGCTGTCTTCAAACACTCCCGAAGAGGGTGTCTCTAACTCTGTCTCTCTCTGTATTTCTCACTCTGTCTCTGTCTCTCTCTGTCCCTCTCTCTGTCTCTCTCTGTGTCTCTCTGTGTCTCTCTCTGTGTCTCTCTGTGTCTCTCTGTCTCTCTCTGTGTCTCTCTCTGTCTCTCTCTGTCTCTATCTCTGTCTCTCTCTGTCTCTCTATGTCTCTCTTAATGTATCTCTCTGTCTCTCTATGTCTCTCTCTGTGTCTTTCTTTGTCTCTCTCTGTCTCTCTCTTTCTGTGTCTCACTCTGTCTCTCTCTCTGACTCTGTCTCTGTCTCTCTCTCTGTCTCTCTCTGTCTCTCCCTCTAACTCTGTCTCTCTCTGTATTTCTCACTCTGTCTCTGTCTCTCTCTGTCCCTCTCTCTGTCTCTCTCTGTCTCTATCACTGTCTCTCTCTGACTCTCTCTGTCTCTCTCTTTCTCTCTGTCTCTCTCTGTCTCTCTTTGTCTCTCTGTCTGTATCTCTCTGTCTCTCTCTGTCTCTCTCTCTCAGTATCTCACTCTGTCTTTCTTTGTCTCTATGTCTGACTCTCTCTGTCTCTCTTGTGACTTTCTTTGTCTCTTCTATGTCTCTCTGTGTCTCTCTCTCTGTCTCCCTCAGTCTCTCTCTGTGTCTCTCTCTGTCTTTCTCTGTCTCTATCTCTGTCTCTCTGTCTCTCTCTGTCTCTCTCTGTCCTTCTGTATCTTTCTGTCTCTCTCTGTCTCTCTCTCTGTATCTCTCTGTCTCTCTCTGTCTCTCTTTGTCTTTCTTTGTCTCTCTCTGTCTCTCTCTGTCTCTTTGTGTCTCTCTCTATCTCTCTCTGTCTCTCTCTGTCTCTAACTCTGTCTCTCTCTGTCTCTCTGACTCTCTCTGTATCTCTCTGTCTCTCTCTGTCTCTCTCTGTGTTTTTCTTTGTCTCTCTCTGTCTCTCTCTGTCTCTCTCTGTCTCTCTGTGTTTTTCTTTGTCTCTCTCTGTCTCTCTCTCTGTCTCTCTCTGTCTCACTCTGTCTCTCTCTGTCTCTCTCTCTGTCTCTCTCTCTGTCTCTCTCTCTGTCTCTCTCTGTCTCTCTCTCTTTCTCACTCTGTGTATCTCTGTCTCTCTCTGTGTCTCTCTGTCTCACTCTGTCTTTCTCTGTCTCTCTCTGTCTCTCTCTCTGTCTCTCTGTCTCTCTCTGTCTCTCTCTGTCTCTATCTCTGTCACTCTCTGTCTCTCTCTGTCTCTCTCTGTCTCTCTCTGTCTCTCTGTGTGTCTCTCTCTGTGTCTCTCTGTGTCTCTCTCTGTGTCTCTCTCTGTCTCTCTGTCTCTCTCAATGTATCTCTCTGTCTCTCTATGTCTCTCTCTGTCTTTCTTTGACTCTCTCTGTCTCTCTCTGTCTCTCTCTGTCTCTCTATGTGACTTTCAGTGGCCCCACACAGCCTCACATATACTTCTAAAAATTTAAAGAAGGGTGTGGCCACTCTAAAAGCTCAATAATTAACAGCATTGTCTCCTCTTCCAGAGTACCTGGGATCAACTACCAGCAACTATATGGTGGCCCATCTCCAGTTCCAGGGGATCAGACAGACAGACATACAGACAGTGATAAAAATGGCAGGCCTGCCTGGTCTTTCTTTCTTTCTTATCCTTTTTAAAAAATGTTTATTTATATATTTGTTTATGTATTTATTAGATATAAGTACACTGTAGCTGTCTTCAGACACTCCAGAAGAGGGTGTCAGATTCTGGAGAATCTAAATCCCTCTTATGGTCTGCATATGATGTACATAAACACAGCCTCACATATACTTCTAAAAATTTAAAGATGTGTGGGGACACTGAGACGGCTCAACAATTAACAGCATTGTCTCCTCTTTCAGAGAACCTGGGATAAACTACCAGCACCTTATGGTGGCCCATCTCCAGTTCCAGTGGATCAGACAGACAGACAGACAGAGAGACAGAGATAAGGATGGCAGGCCTGCCTGGTCTTTCTTTATTTCTTATACTTTTTAAAAAAGTGTTTATTTATTTATTTATTTATTTATTTATTTATGTATTAGATATAAGTACACTGTAGCCGTCTTCAGACACTCCAGAAGAGGGTGACAGATTCTAGAGTATCTAAATCCCTCTTATGGTCTGAATATGATGTACATAAACACAGCCTCACATATACTTCCAAAAATTTAAAATGGGTGGGGCCACTGAAAGGGCTCAACAATTAACAGCATTGTCTCCTCTTACAGAGAACCTGGGATCAACTACCAGCAACTATATGGTGGCCCATCTCCGGTTCCAGGGGATCAGACAGACAGACAGACAGACAGACAGAGATAAGGATGGCAGGCCTGCCTGGTCTTACTTTCTTTCTTATCCTTTTTAAAAAATGTTTATTTATTTATTTATTTATTTATTTATTTATTTATTTATTAGATATAAGTACACTGTAGCTGTCTTCAGACACTCCAGAAGAGGGTGTCAGATTCTGGAGAATCTAAATCCCTCTTATGGTCTGCATATGATGTACATAAACACAGCCTCACATATACTTCTAAATATTTAAAGATGGGTAGGGCCACTGATAGGGCTCAACAATTAACAGCATTGTCTCCTCTTTCAGAGAACCTGGGATCAACTACCAGCAACTTTATGGTAGCCCATCTCCAGTTCCAGGGGATCAGACAGACAGACAGACAGACAGAGATAAGGATGGCAGGCCTGCCTGGTCTTACTTTCTATCTTATCCTTTTTAAAAAATGTTTATTTATTTATTTATTTACTTATGTATTATATATAAGTACACTGTAGCTGTCTTCAGTCACTCCAGTAGAGGGTGTCAGATTCTGGAGAATCTAAATCCTCTTATAATCTGAATATGATGTACATAAACACAGCCTCACTTATACTTCTAAATATTTAAAGAAGTGTGGGGCCACTGAAAGGGCTCAACAATTAACAGCATTGTCTCCTCTTCCAGAGTACCTGGGATCAACTACCAGCAACTATATGGTGGCCCATCTCCAGTTCCAGGGGATCAGACAGACAGACATACAGACAGTGATAAGGATGGCAGGCCTGCCTGGTCTTTCTTTCTTTCTTATCCTTTTTAAAAAAATGTTTATTTATATATTTATTTATGTATTTCTTAGATATAAGTACACTGTAGCTGTCTTCAGACACTCCAGAAGAGGGTGTCAGATTCTGGAGAATGTAAATCCCTCTTATGGTCTGCATATGATGTACATAAACACAGCCTCACATATACTGAGCTGAGGTGTCACAGGCCAACTGCTGGAATTTCTGAGTACCACCTAGATAGAGAAAAGCCATGCTGTGGTTGCTTAATTTATGTATTTTATTATTTCTATTTGTTGTTTTGTTTTGTTTTATTTGTTTTTTGAGAAGTCCTCTGTCTGTAGCTCTGGCTGACCCAGGACTGCCTACTTGTGTTAATTTGGGTTTCACAGCTGAGAACAGACACCAAGAGCAAGGTAAGGCTTAGAAAACCCTACATTCAGTGGTGGCTCAAGCTCTTAATGAGAGCACTCTGTAGGCAGAGGCAGTCAGTTTCTGAGTTCGAGGCCACCCTGGTGAAAGACAGGGCTAGGGTAGGGGCTAGGGTGAGGAAAGAAAGAAAGAAAGAAAGAGAGAGAGAGAGAAAGAAAGAGAGAGAGAGAGAAAGAGAGAGAGAGAGAAAGAGAGAGAGAGAGAAAGAGAGAGAGAGAGAAAGAGAGAGAGAGAGAAAGAGAGAGAGAGAGAAAGAGAGAGAGAGAAAGAGAGAGAGAGAAAAAGAGAGAGAGAGAGAGAGAGAGAGAAAGAGAGAGAGAGAAAGAAAGAGTTTTTATAAAAGTTTTATAAAAAGTGTTAAAGTTTTTAAAAATTAGTGTTAAAGTTTTTAAAAATTAAAAAAAAAAATACCAGATCACCATCACACAGCATTGGCTGTCTTCAGGTGTATCCTTTCAGCCTCCAAAACAAAAAACAATGGCTGGTTGTCTTCAGGTGTATCCTATTCTCGAGTCTTATTTCCAACCTTAGAGCTGGGCTGAGCTGCCTCATTATGTAATTGCAAACCTTCCTTGGTTTGTCTTTTCCATTTCTAAGACTAACAGGCCTTTTTCTATTTATTGAATATGCTCATGACTGTCCTTTAGATATAGTAAATATAACTGTTGCTTATAAAACTTGTTTTCTAGGAATTTTTAAAGGGCAATGGCAGAGTTTATTTATAAAAAAATATTTTGCATTTATTTATTTGTGTGAGTGATGAAGCTCAGGTCTTCAAACTCGTCAGGAGGTATGATTACCTCCCCTCTCTCTCAACCCCTCTCTCTCCTCTCTCAATGATTGTGTAAGAATGTTTTGCATGTGTATGCTGTGCCCACAGACTCCAGAACAGAGTATTAGATCCCCTGGAACTGGAGATGGGCCACCATATATAATACTGGTAATTGAGCCCAGGTTCTCTGGAAGAGGAGACAATGCTCTTAATTGTTGAGCCCTCTCTGTAGCCACATCTTTCTTTCTTTCTTTCTTTTTTTTTTTTTTTGAGTATATGTGAGGCTGTGTTTATATACATCATATGCAGACAATAAGAATGATTTAGATTCTTCAGAATCTGACAACCTCTTCTGGACTGTCTGAAGATAGCTACAGCATACTTAAATATAATAAATAAATAAATCTTTAAAAAGAAAAGGAAAAGTAAAAAAGAAAGAACAGGCCTGCCATATGCATGTTCATAGAGGAAAATGGGAGAGACCCCAATCTAACCTCAGCAGGGTGCTTCCTTCTGGATGGTAGCTCACAGTTTCATCCCAGCAAGACAGGCAAATCACTGAGTTCAAGGACAGTAAGGTTCAGGACAGCCAAGGTTAGGAAGGAAAAGGGTCTATGTTGAGAATACAAACCGACAAAACAACAACTAGGAAAAAGAAGTGACAGTGTAACTTGGGGTAGGGTACCAACAAGAGAAAGCTTTCTGTTACCACTTACAAACACCAGTAGCCTTGCACCCTTCTGCCCAGGTCCCTGCCTTCCTTTCTAGGAATTCTAAGGATGCCAGGGGGTGGGGGAATCCAGATTAACTTTTTAAAAACAAAGACTTGGTCTTTGATGTCTATAGGAAGCCCTTCTCAGTGCCTTTAACTACCACTGAACTTTCAGGGCTGTGACTCAACTGTAACAAGGAACAGGGCTAAGAACCTGCAGCCTTTGAAAACAACTATTTTTTTAAAGTGGGGGACACAAATCAGCAGTAGAACCCCTCAGGTTCAGCCATAATACTTGTTAGGGAAAGAGCCTCAATGTCCGGAGCTGAGGTCTCATGGGTGAACTGCTTCAAGCTCTGAGTATCATTGAAAGAAAGAAAAGATATCATGTGGTTGCTTAATTTATTTATTTTATTATTTCTATTTTTTGTTTTCTTTTGTTTTGTTTTAGAAAAGGCCTCAGTCTGTAGCTATGGCTGACCTAGGACAGACTACATGTGTTAATTAGGGTTTCACAGCTGAGAAACAGACCATACCTATGTAAGACTTAGAAAACCCAACAGTCAGTGGTGGCTCGAGCTCTTAATGAGAGCACTCTGGAGGCAGAGGCAGTCAGTTTCTGAGTTCGAGGCCAGCCTGGTTAAAGACAGGGATAGGCAGGGATAGGCAAGGCAGGGCTGGGCTAGGCTAGGCTAGGCAAGGGGCTGGGCTAGTCAAGGCAAGGGACTAGGCTAGGCTACTCAAGGGGCTAGCCAAGACAGACAGACAGAGAGAAAGACAGACAAGGATGGCAGGCCTGCCTGGTTTTTCTTTCTTTCTTATCCCTTTTAAAAAATGTTTATATATTTATTTATTTATTTATTTATTTATGTATTTATTAGATATAAGTACACTGTAGCTGTCTTCAGACACTCCAGAAGAGGGTGTCAGATTCTGGAGAATCTATATCCCTCTTATGGTCTGCATATGATGTACATAAACACAGCCTCACATTTACTTCTAAAAATTTAAAGATGTGTGTGGCCAATGAAATGGATCAACAATTAACAGCATTGTCTCCTCTTATAGAGAACCTGGGATCAACTACCAGCAACTATATGGTGGCCCATCTCCAGTTCCAGGGGATCAGACAGACAGACAGACAGACAAGGATGGCAGGCCTGCCTGGTCTCTCTTTCTTTATTATCCTTTTTTAAAAATGTTTATTTGTTTATTTATGAATTTATTAGATATAAGTACACTGTAGCTGTCTTCAGACACTCCAGAAGAGGGTGTCAGATTCTGGAGAATCTAAATCCCTCTTATGGTCTGCATATTCGGTACATAAACACAGCCTCGCATATACTTCTAAAAATTTAAAGATGGGTGGGGCCACTGAAAGGGCTCAACAATTAACAGCATTGTCTCCTCTTCCAGAGAACCTGGGATCAACTACAAGCAACTCTATGGTGGCCCATATCCAGTTCCAGAGGATCACACAGACAGACAGACAGACAGAGATAAGGATGGCAGGCCTGCCTGGTCTTCCTTTCTTTCTTATCGTTTTTAAAAAATGTTTATTTCTTTATTTATGTATTTATTAGATATAAGTACACTGTATCCGTCATAGACACTCCAAAACACGGTGTCAGATTCTGGAGAATATAAATCCCTCTTTAATGGTCTGAATATGATGTACATAAACACAGCATCACATTTACTTCTAGAAATTTAAAGATGGGTGGGGCCACTGAAAGGGCTGAACAATTAACAGCATTGTCTCCTCTTCAGAAGACCTGGGATCAACTACCAGCAACTATTCGTGGCCCATCTCCAGTTCCCAGGGATCAGATAGACAGACAGACAGACAGACAGAAATGGATGGCAGGCCTGCCTGGTCTTTCTTTCTGTCTTATCCTTTTTAAAAAATATTTATTTATTTATTTATTTATTTATTTATTTATTTATTTATTTATTTATTTATTTATTTATGTATTTAGTAGATATAAGTACACTGTAGCTGTTCAGACACTCCAGAAGAGGGTGTCAGATTCTGGAGAATCTAAATCCCTCTTATGGTCTGCATATGATGTACATAAACACAGCCTCACATATACTTCTAAAAATTTAAAGAAGGGTGTGGCCACTCTAAAAGCTCAACAATTAACAGCATTGTCTCCTCTTCCAGAGTACCTGGGATCAACTACCAGCAACTATATGGTAGCCCATCTCCAGTTCCAGGGGATCAGACAGACAGACAGATAGACAGAGATAAGGATGGCAGGCCTGCCTGGTCTTTCTTTCTTTCTTATCCTTTTTAAAAAATGTTTATTTCTTTATTTATTTATTTATTTATTTATGTTTTTATTATATATATGTACACTGTAGCTGTCTTCAGACACTCCAGTAGAGGGTGTCAGATTCTGGAGAATCTAAATCCTCTTATAATCTGAATATGATGTACATAAACATAGCCTCACATATACTTCTAAATATTTAAAGAAGTGTGGGGCCACTGAAAGGGGTCAACAATTAAGAGCATTGTCTCCTCTTCCAGAGAACCTTGGATCAACTACCAGCAACTATATGGTGGCCCATCTCCAGTTCCCGGGGATCAGATAGACAGACAGACAGACAGGCAGAGATATGGATGGCAGGCCTGCCTGGTCTTTCTTTCTTTCTTATCCTTTTTAAAAAAATGTTTATTTATTTATTTATTTATTTATGTATTTAGTAGATATAAGTACACTGTAGCTGTTCAGACACTCCAGAAGAGGGTGTCAGATTCTGGAGAATCTAAATCCCTCTTATGGTCTGCATATGATGTACATAAACACAGCCTCACATACACTTCTAAAAATTTAAAGAAGGGTGGGGCCACTCTAAAAGCTCAACAATTAACAGCATTGTCTCCTCTTCCAGAGTACCTGGGATCAACTACCAGCAACTATATGGTGGCCCATCTCCAGTTCCAGGGGATCAGACAGACAGACATACAGACAGTGCTAAGGATGGCAGGCCTGCCTGGTTTTTCTTTCTTTCTCATCCTTTTTAAAAAAATGTTTATTTATTTATTTATTTATTTATTTATTTATTTATGTATTTAGTATATATAAGTACACTGTAGCTGTTCAGACACTCCAGAAGAGGGTGTCAGATTCTGGAGAATCTAAATCCCTCTTATGGTCTGCATATGATGTACATAAACACAGCCTCACATATACTTCTAAAAATTTAAAGATGTGTGGGGCCACTGTGAGGGCTCAACAATTAACAGCATTGTCTCCTCTTTCAGAGAACCTGGGATAAACTACCAGCACCTTATGGTGGACCATCTCCAGTTCCAGTGGATCAGACAGACAGACAGAGAGACAGAGAGACAGAGATAAGGATGGCAGGTCTTCCTGCTCTTTCTTTATTTCTTATACTTTTTAAAAAATGTTTATTTATTTATTTATTTATTTATTTATGTATTTATTAGATATAAGTACACTGTAGCCGTCTTCAGACACTCCAGAAGAGGGTGTCAGATTCTGGAGAATCTAAATCGCTCTTATGGTCTGAATATGATGTACATAAACACAGCCTCACATATACTTCTAAAAGTTATAAATAGGTGGGGCCACTGAAAGGAATCAACAATTAACAGCATTGTCTCCTCTTCCAGAGAACCTGGGATCAACTACCAGCACCTAAAAGGTGGCCCCTCTCCAGTTCCAGGGTATCAGACAGACAGACAGACAGACAGTGATAAGGATGGCAGGCCTGCCTGGTCTTTCTTTCTTTCTTATCCTTTTTTTAAAAAAATGTTTATTTATTTATTTATTTATTTATTTATTTATTTATTTATTTATTTATTATTAGATATAAGTACACTGTAGCTGTTCAGACACTCCAGAAGAGGGTGTCAGATTCTGGAGAATCTAAATCCCTCTTATGGTCTGCATATGATGTACATAAACACAGCCTCACATATACTTCTAAAAATTTAAAGATGTGTGGGGCCACTCTAAAAGCTCAACAATTAACAGCATTGTCTCCTCTTCCAGAGTACCTGGGATCAACTACCAGCAACTATATGGTGGCCCCTCTCCAGTTCCAGGGGATCAGACAGACAGACAGACAGACAGTGATAAAGATGGCAGGCCTGCCTGGTCTTTCTTTCTTTTTTATCCTTTTTAAAAAAATGTTTATTTATATATTTATTTATGTATTTATTAGATATATGTACACTGTAGCTGCTTTCAGACACTCCAGAAGAGGGTGTCAGATTCTGGAGAATCTATATCCCTCTAATGGTCTGCATATGATGTACATAAACACAGCCTCGCATATACTTCTAAAAATTTAAAGATGGGTGGGGCCACTCTAAAAGCTCAACAATTAACAGCATTGTCTCCTCTTCCAGAGTACCTGGGATCAACTACCAGCAACTATATGGTGGCCCATCTCCAGTTCCAGGGGATCAGACAGACAGACATACAGACAGTGATAAGGATGGCAGGCCTGCCTGGTCATTCTTTCTTTCTTATCCTTTTCAAAAAAATGTTTATTTATATATTTATTTATGTATTTATTAGATATAAGTACACTGTAGCTGTCTTCAGACACTCCAGAAGAGGGTGTCAGATTCTGGAGAATCTAAATCCCTCTTATGGTCTTCATATGATGTACATAAACACAGCCTCACATATACTTCTAAAAATTTAAAGATGTGTGGGGCCAATGAGAGGGCTCAACAATTAACAGCATTGTCTCCTCTTTCAGAGAACCTGGGATAAACTACCAGCACCTTATGGTGGCCCATCTCCAGTTCCAGTGGATCAGACAGAAAGATAGACAGACAGAGAGACAGAGATAAGGATGGCAGGACTGCCTGGTCTTTCTTTATTTCTTATACTTTTTAAAAAATGTTTATTTATTTATTTATGTATTTATTTATTTATTTATTTATTTATTTATTAGATATAAGTACACTGTAGCCGTCTTCAGACACTCCAGAAGAGGGTGTCAGATTCTAGAGAATCTAAATCCCTCTTATGGTCTAAATATGATGTACATAAACACAGCCTCACATATACTAATAAAAATTATAAATAGGTGGTGCCACTGAAAGGACTCAACAATTAACAGCATTGTCTCCTCTTCCAGAGAACCTGGGATCAACTACGAGCAACAAAAATGTGGCCCATCTCCAGTTCCAGGGGATCAGACAGGCAGACAGACAGACAGTGATAAGGATGGCAGGCCTGCCTGGTCTTTCTTTCTTTTTTATCCTTTTTTTAAAAAAAAGTTTGTTTATTTATTTATTTATTTATTTATTTATTTATTTATTATTAGATATAAGTACACTGTAGCTGTTCAGACACTCCAGAAGAGGGTGTCAGATTCTGGAGAATCTAAATCCCTCTTATGGTCTGCATATGAGGTACATAAACACAGCCTCATATATACTTCTAAAAATTTAAAGAAGGGTGGGGCCACTCTAAAAGCTCAACAATTAACAGCCTTGTCTCCTCTTCCAGAGTACCTGGGATCAACTACCAGCAACTATATGGTGGCCCATCTCCAGTTCCATGGGATCAGACAGACAGACATACAGACAGTACTAAGGATGGCAGGCCTGCCTGGTCTTTATTTCTTTATTATCCTTTTTAAAAAAATGTTTATTTATATATTTATTTATGTATTTATTAGATATATGTACACTGTAGCTGTCTTCAGACACTCCAGAAGAGGGTGTCAGATTCTGGAGAATCTAAATCCCTCTTATGGTCTGCATATTCGATACATAAACACAGCCTTGCATATACTTCTAAAAATTTAAAGATGGGTGGGGCCACTAAGAGGGCTCAACAATTAACAGCATTGTCTCCTCTTTCAGAGAACCTGGGATAAACTACCAGCACCTTATGGTGGCCCATCTCCAGTTCCAGGGGATCAGACAGACAGACAGACAGAGAGACAGAGATATGGATGGCAGGCCTGCCTGGTCTTTCTTTATTTCTTACAATTTTTAAAAATGTTTATTTATTTATTTATTTATTTATTTATTTATTTATTTATTTATGTATTTATTAGATATAAGTACACTGCAGCCGTCTTCAGACACTCCAGAAAATGGTGTTAGATTCTAGAGAATCTAAATCCCTCTTATGGTCTGAATATGATGTACATAAACACACCCTCACATATACTTCTAAAAATTATAAATAGTTGGGGCCACTGAAAGGACTCAACAATTAACAGCATTGTCTCCTCTTCCAGAGAACCTGGGATCAACTACCAGCACCTAAAAGGTGGCCCATCTCCAGTTCTAGGGGATCAGACAGACAGACAGACAGACAGTGATAAGGATGGCAGGCCTGCCTGGTCTTTCTTTCTTTCTTATCCTTTTTAAAAAAATGTTTATTTATATATTTATTTATGTATTTATTAGATATATGTACACTGTAGCTGTCTTCAGACACTCCAGATGAGGGTGTCAGATTCCGGAGAATCTAAATCCCTCTTATGGTCTGCATATGATGTACATAAACACAGCCTCGCATATACTTCTAAAAATTAAAAGATGGGTGGGGCCACTGAGAGGGCTCAACAATTAACAGCATTGTCTCCTCTTTCAGAGAACCTGGGATAAACTACCAGCACCTTATGGTGGACCATCTCCAGTTCCAGTGGATCAGACAGACAGACAGAGAGACAGAGGGACAGAGATAAGGATGGCAGGTCTGCCTGGTCTTTCTTTATTTCTTATAATTTTTAAAAATGTTTATTTATTTATTTATTTATTTATTTATTTATTTATTTATTTATTAGATATAAGTACACTGTAGCCGTCTTCAGACACTCCAGAAAATGGTGTCAGATTCTAGAGAATCTAAATCCCTCTTATGGTCTGAATATGATGTACATAAACACACCCTCACATATACTTCTAAAAATTATAAATAGTTGGGGCCACTGAAAGGACTCAACAATTAACAGCATTGTCTCCTCTTCCAGAGAACCTGGGATCAACTACCAGCACCTAAAAGGTGACCCATCTCCAGTTCTAGAGGATCAGACAGACAGACAGACAGACAGTGATAAGGATGGCAGGCCTGCCTGGTCTTTCTTTCTTTCTTATCCTTTTTAAAAAAATGTTTATTTATATATTTATTTATGTATTTATTAGATATATGTACACTGTAGCTGTCTTCAGACACTCCAGAAGAGGGTGTCAGATTCCGGAGAATCTAAATCCCTCTTATGGTCTGCATATGATGTACATAAACACAGCCTCGCATATACTTCTAAAAATTTAAAGAAGGGTGGGGCCACTCTAAAAGCTCAACAATTAACAGCCTTGTCTCCTCTTCCAGAGTACCTGGGATCAACTACCAGCAACTATATGGTGGCCCATCTCCAGTTCCATGGGATCAGACAGACAGACATACAGACAGTGATAAGGATGGCAGGCCTGCCTGGTCTTTCTTTCTTTATTATCCTTTTTAAAAAAATGTTTATTTATATATTTATTTATGTATTTATTAGATATATGTACACTGTAGCTGTCTTCAGACACTCCAGAAGAGGGTGTCAGATTCTGGAGAATCTAAATCCCTCTTATGGTCTGCATATTCGGTATATAAACACAGCCTTCATATACTTCTAAAAATTTAAAGATGGGTGGGGCCACTAAGAGGGCTCAACAATTAACAGCATTGTCTCCTCTTTCAGAGAACCTGGGATAAACTACCAGCACCTTATGGTGGCACATCTCCAGTTCCAGGGGATCAGACAGACAGACAGACAGAGAGACAGAGATATGGATGGCAGGCCTGCCTGGTCTTTCTTTATTTCTTATAATTTTTAAAAATGTTTATTTATTTATTTATTTATTTATTTATTTATGTATTTATTAGATATAAGTACACTGTAGCCGTCTTCAGACACTCCAGAAAATGGTGTCAGATTCTAGAGAATCTAAATCCCTCTTATGGTCTGAATATGATGTACATAAACACACCCTCACATATACTTCTCAAAATTATAAAAAGCTGGGGCCACTGAAAGGACTCAACAAATAACAGCATTGTCTCCTCTTCCAGAGAACCTGGGATCAACTACCAGCACCTAAAAGGTGGCCCATCTCCAGTTCTAGGGGATCAGACAGACAGACAGACAGACAGTGATAAGGATGGCAGGCCTGCCTGGTCTTTCTTTCTTTCTTTCTTATCCTTTTTAAAAAAATGTTTATTTATATATTTATTTATGTATTTATTAGATATATGTACACTGTAGCTGTCTTCAGACACTCCAGAAGAGGGTGTCAGATTCCGGAGAATCTAAATCCCTCTTATGGTCTGCATATGATGTACATAAACACAGCCTCGCATATACTTCTAAAAATTAAAAGATGGGTGGGGCCACTGAGAGGGCTCAACAATTAACAGCATTGTCTCCTCTTTCAGAGAACCTGGGATAAACTACCAGCACCTTATGGTGGACCATCTCCAGTTCCAGTGGATCAGACAGACAGACAGAGAGACAGAGGGACAGAGATAAGGATGGCAGGTCTGCCTGGTCTTTCTTTATTTCTTATAATTTTTAAAAATGTTTATTTATTTATTTATTTATTTATTTATTTATTTATTTATGTATTTATTAGATATAAGTACACTGTAGCCGTCTTCAGACACTCCAGAAAATGGTGTCAGATTCTAGAGAATCTAAATCCCTCTTATGGTCTGAATATGATGTACATAAACACACCCTCACATATACTTCTAAAAATTATAAATAGTTGGGGCCACTGAAAGGACTCAACAATTAACAGCATTGTCTCCTCTTCCAGAGAACCTGGGATCAACTACCAGCACCTAAAAGGTGGCCCATCTCCAATTCTAGGGGATCAGACAGACAGACAGACAGACAGTGATAAGGATTGCAGGCCTGCCTGGTCTTTCTTTCTTTCTTATCCTTTTTAAAAAAATGTTTATTTATATATTTATTTATGTATTTATTAGATATATGTACACTGTAGCTGTCTTCAGACACTCCAGAAGAGGGTGTCAGATTCCGGAGAATCTAAATCCCTCTTATGGTCTGCATATGATGTACATAAACACAGCCTCGCATATACTTCTAAAAATTAAAAGATGGGTGGGGCCACTGAGAGGGCTCAACAATTAACAGCATTGTCTCCTCTTTCAGAGAACCTGGGATAAACTACCAGCACCTTATGGTGGACCATCTCCAGTTCCAGTGGATCAGACAGACAGACAGAGAGACAGAGGGACAGAGATAAGGATGGCAGGTCTGCCTGGTCTTTCTTTATTTCTTATACTTTTTAAAAAATGTTTATTTATTTATTTATTTATTTATTTATTTATTTATTTATTTATTTATTTATGTATTTATTACATATAAGTACACTGTAGCCGTCTTCAGACACTCCAGAAGAGGGTGTCAGATTCTGGAGAATCTAAATCGCTCTTATGGTCTGAATATGATGTACATAAACACAGCGTCACATATACTTCTAAAAATTATAAATAGGTGGGGCCACTGAAAGGACTCAACAATTAACAGCATTGTCTCCTCTTCCAGAGAACCTGGGATCAACTACCAGCACCTAAAAGGTGGCCCCTCTCCAGTTCCAGGGGATCAGACAGACAGACAGACAGACAGTGATAAGGATGGCAGGCCTGCCTGGTCTTTCTTTCTTTCTTATCCTTTTTTTAAAAAAATGTTTGTTTATTTATTTATTTATTTATTTATTTATTTATTTATTTATTTATTATTAGATATAAGTACACTGTAGCTGTTCAGACACTCCAGAAGAGGGTGTCAGATTCTGGAGAATCTAAATCCCTCTTATGGTCTGCATATGATGTACATAAACACAGCCTCGCATATAGTTCTAAAAATTTAAGGATGGGTGGGGCCACGCTAAAAGCTCAACAATTAACAGCATTGTCTCCTCTTCCAGAGTACCTGGGATCAACTACCAGCAACTATATGGTGGCCCATCTCCAGTTCCAGGGGATCAGACAGACAGACATACAGACAGTGATAAGGATGGCAGGCCTGCCTGGTCATTCTTTCTTTCTTATCCTTTTCAAAAAAATGTTTATTTATATATTTATTTATGTATTTATTAGATATAAGTACACTGTAGCTGTCTTCAGACACTCCAGAAGAGGGTGTCAGATTCTGGAGAATCTAAATCACTCTTATGGTCTTCATATGATGTACATAAACACAGCCTCACATATACTTCTAAAAATTTAAAGATGTGTGGGGCCAATGAGAGGGCTCAACAATTAACAGCATTGTCTCCTCTTTCAGAGAACCTGGGATAAACTACCAGCACCTTATGGTGGCCCATCTCCAGTTCCAGTGGATCAGACAGAAAGACAGACAGACAGAGAGACAGAGATAAGGATGGCAGGACTGCCTGGTCTTTCTTTATTTCTTATACTTTTTAAAAAATGTTTATTTATTTATTTATTTATTTATTTATTTATTTATTAGATATAAGTACACTGTAGCCGTCTTCAGACACTCCAGAAGAGGGTGTCATATTCTAGAGAATCTAAATCTCTCTTATGGTCTGAATATGATGTACATAAACACAGCCTCACATATACTAATAAAAATTATAAATAGGTGGGGCCACTGAAAGGGCTCAACAATTAACAGCATTGTCTCCTCTTCAAGAGAAACTGGGATCAACTACCAGCACCTAAAAGGTGGCCCATCTCCAGTTCCAGGGGATCAGACAGGCAGACAGACAGACAGTGATAAGGATGGCAGGCCTGCCTGGTCTTTCTTTCTTTTTTATCCTTTTTTTAAAAAAATGTTTGTTTATTTATTTATTTATTTATTTATTTATTTATTTATTTATTATTAGATATAAGTACACTGTAGCTGTTCAGACACTCCAGAAGAGGGTGTCAGATTCTGGAGAATCTAAATCCCTCTTATGGTCTGCATATGAGGTACATAAACACAGCCTCACATATACTTCTAAAAATTTAAAGAAGGGTGGGGCCACTCTAAAAGCTCAACAATTAACAGCCTTGTCTCCTCTTCCAGAGTACCTGGGATCAACTACCAGCAACTATATGGTGGCCCATCTCCAGTTCCAGGGGATCAGACAGACAGACATACAGACAGTGATAAGGATGGCAGGCCTGCCTGGTCTCTCTTTCTTTATTATCCTTTTTAAAAAAATGTTTATTTATATATTTATTTATGTATTTATTAGATATATGTACACTGTAGCTGTCTTCAGACACTCCAGAAGAGGGTGTCAGATTCTGGAGAATCTAAATCCCTCTTATTGTCTGCATATTCGGTACATAAACACAGCCTTGCATATACTTCTAAAAATTTAAAGGTGGGTGGGGCCACTGAGAGGGCTCAACAATTAACAGCATTGTCTCCTCTTTCAGAGAACCTGGGATAAACTACCAGCACCTTATGGTGGCCCATCTCCAGTTCCAGGGGATCAGACAGACAGACAGACAGAGAGACAGAGATATGGATGGCAGGCCTGCCTGGTCTTTCTTTCTTTCTTATACTTTTTAAAAAATGTTTATTTATTTATTTATTTATTTATCTATTTATTTATTAGATATAAGTACACTGTAGCTGTCTTCAGACACTCCAGAAGAGGGTGTCAGATTCTGGAGAATCTAAATCCCTCTTATGGTCTGCATATGATGTACATAAACACAGCCTCACATATACCTCTAAATATTTAAAGATGGGTGGCGCCACTGAAAGGGCTCAACAATTAACAGCATTGTCTCCTCTTCCAGAGTACCTGGGATCAACTACCAGCAACTATATGGTGGCCCATATCCAGTTCCAGGGGATCAGACAGACAGACATACAGACAGTGATAAGGATGGCAGGCCTGCCTGGTCTTTCTTTCTTTCTTATCCTTTTTAAAAAAATGTTTATTTATATATTTATTCATGTATTTATTAGATATAAGTACACTGTAGCTGTCTTCAGACACTCCAGAAGAGGGTGTCAGATTCTGGAGAATCTAAATCCCTCTTATGGTCTGCATATGATGTACATAAACACACCCTCACATATACCTCTAAATATTTAAAGATGGGTGGCGCCACTGAAAGGGCTCAACAATTAACAGCATTGTCTCCTCTTCCAGAGTACCTGGGATCAACTACCAGCAACTATATGGTGGCCCATCTCCAGTTCCAGGGGATCAGACAGACAGACATACAGACAGTGATAAGGATGGCAGGCCTGCCTGGTCTTACTTTCTTTCTTATCCTTTTTAAAAAATGTTTATTTATTTATTTATTTATTTATTTATTTATTTATTATATATAAGTACACTGTAGCTGTCTTCAGACACTCCAGTAGAGGGTGTCAGATTCTGGAGAATCTAAATGCTCTTATAATCTGAATATGATGTACATAAACACAGCCTCACATATACTTCTAAATATTTAAAGAAGTGTGCGGCCACTGAAAGGGCTCAAAATTAAGAGCATTGTCTCCTCTTCCAGAGAACCTTGGATCAACTACCAGCAACTATATGGTGGCCCATCTCCAGTTCCAGGGGATCAGACAGACAGACAGACAGACAGAGATAAGGATGGCAGGCCTGCCTGGTCTTACTTTCTTTCTTATCCTTTTTAAAAAATGTTTATTTATTTATTTATTTATTTATTTATTTATTTATTTATGTATTTAGTAGATATAAGTACACTGTAGCTGTTCAGACACTACAGAAAAGGGTGTCAGATTCTGGAGAATCTAAATCCCTCTTATGGTCTGCATATGATGTACATAAACACAGCCTCACATATACTTCTAAAAATTTAAAGAAGGGTGGGGCCACTCTAAAAGCTCAACAATTAACAGCATTTTCTCCTCTTCCAGAGTACCTGGGATCAACTACCAGCAACTATATGGTGGCCCATCTCCAGTTCCAGGGGATCAGACAGACAGACATACAGACAGTGCTAATGATGGCAGGCCTGCCTGGTCTTTCTTTCTTTCTTATCCTTTTTAAAAAAATGTTTATTTATATTTATTTACGTATTTATTAGATATATGTACACTGTAGCTGTCTTCAGACACTCCAGAAGAGGGTGTCAGATTCTGGAGAATCTAAATCCCTCTTATGGTCTGCATATGATGTACATAAACAAAGCCTCACATATACTTCTAAAAATTTAAAGATGTGTGGGGCCACTGAGAGGGCTCAACAATTAACAGCATTGTCTCCTCTTTCAGAGAACCTGGGATAAACTACCAGCACCTTATGGAGGCCCATCTCCAGTTCCAGTGGATCAGACAGACAGACAGACAGAGAGACAGAGATAAGGATGGCAGGCCTGCCTGGTCTTTCTTTATTTCTTATATTTTTTAAAAAATGTTTATTTATTTATTTATTTATTTATTTATTTATTTATTTATTTATTTATTAGATATAAGTACACTGTAGCCGTCTTCAGACACTCCAGAAGAGGGTGTCAGATTCTGGAGAATCTAAATCCCTCTTATTGTTTGAATATGATGTACATAAACACAGCCTCACATATACTTCTAAAAATTAAAAATGGGTGGGACCACTGAAAGGGCTCAACAATTAACAGCATTGTCTCCTCTTCCAGAGAACGTGGGATCAACTACCAGCACCTACAAGGTGGCCCATCTCCAGTTCCACGGGATCAGACAGACAGACAGACAGAGATAAGGATGGCAGGCCTGCCTGGTCTTTCTTTCTTTCTTATCCTTTTTAAAAAATATTTATTTATTTATTTATTTATTTATTTATTTATTTATTTATGTATTTCTTAGATATAAGTACACTGTAGCTTTCTTTAGACACTCCAGAGGAGGGTGTCAGATTCTGGAGAATGTAAATCCCTCTTATGGTCTGCATATGATGTACATAAACACAGCCTCACATATACTGAACTGAGGTGTCAAAGGCCAACTGCTGGAATTTCTGAGTACCACTTAGATAGAGAAAAGCCATGCTGTGGTTGCTTAATTTATGTATTTTATTATTTCTATTTGTTGTTTTGTTTTGTTTTATTTGTTTTTAGAGAAGTCCTCAGTCTGTAGCTCTGACTGACCCAGGACTGCCTACTTGTGTTAATTAGGGTTTCACTGCTGAGAACAGACTCCAAGAGCAAGGTAAGGCTTAGAAAACCCTACATTCAGTGGTGGCTCAAGCTCTTAATGAGAGCACTCTGTAGGCCGAGGCAGTCAGTTTCTGAGTTTGAGGCCACCCTGGTGAAAGACAGGGCTAGGGTAGGGGCTAGGGTGAGGAAAGGAAGAAAGAAAGAAAGAAAAGTTTATAATAAAAAGTTTTTATAAAAGTTTTATAAAAAGTGTTAAAGTTTTTAAAAATTAAAAAAAAAAATACCAGATTACCATCACACAGCATTGGCTGTCTTCAGGTGTATCCTTTCAGCCTCCAAAACAAAAAACAATGGCTGGCTGTCTTCAGGTGTATCCTATTCTCGAGTCTTATTTCCAACCTTAGAGCTGGGCTGAGCTGCCTCATTATGTAATTGCAAACCTTCCTTGGTTTGTCTTTTCCATTTCTAAGACTAACAGGCCTTTTTCTATTTATTGAATATGCTCATGACTGTCCTTTAGATATAGTAAATATAACTTTTGCTTATAAAACTTGTTTTCTAGGAATTTTTAAAGGGCAATGGCAGAGTTTATTTATAAAAAAATATTTTGCATTTATTTATTTGTGTGAGTGATGAAGCTCAGGTCTTCAAACTCGTCAGGAGGTATGATTACCTCCCCTCTCTCTCAACCCCTCTCTCTCCTCTCTCAATGATTGTGTAAGAATGTTTTGCATGTGTATGCTGTGCCCACAGACTCCAGAACAGAGTATTAGATCCCCTGGAACTGGAGATGGGCCACCATATATAATACTGGTAATTGAGCCCAGGTTCTCTGGAAGAGGAGACAATGCTCTTAATTGTTGAGCCCTCTCTGTAGCCACATCTTTCTTTCTTTCTTTTTTTTTTTTTTTTTTTTTGAGTATATGTGAGGCTGTGTTTATATACATCATATGCAGACAATAAGAATGATTTAGATTCTTCAGAATCTGACAACCTCTTCTGGACTGTCTGAAGATAGCTACAGCATACTTAAATATAATAAATAAATAAATCTTTAAAAAGAAAAGGAAAAGTAAAAAAGAAAGAACAGGCCTGCCATATGCATGTTCATAGAGGAAAATGGGAGAGACCCCAATCTAACCTCAGCAGGGTGCTTCCTTCTGGATGGTAGCTCACAGTTTCATCCCAGCAAGACAGGCAAATCACTGAGTTCAAGGACAGTAAGGTTCAGGACAGCCAAGGTTAGGAAGGAAAAGGGTCTATGTTGAGAATACAAACCGACAAAACAACAACTAGGAAAAAGAAGTGACAGTGTAACTTGGGGTAGGGTACCAACAAGAGAAAGCTTTCTGTTACCACTTACAAACACCAGTAGCCTTGCACCCTTCTGCCCAGGTCCCTGCCTTCCTTTCTAGGAATTCTAAGGATGCCAGGGGGTGGGGGAATCCAGATTAACTTTTTAAAAACAAAGACTTGGTCTTTGATGTCTATAGGAAGCCCTTCTCAGTGCCTTTAACTACCACTGAACTTTCAGGGCTGTGACTCAACTGTAACAAGGAACAGGGCTAAGAACCTGCAGCCTTTGAAAACAACTATTTTTTTAAAGTGGGGGACACAAATCAGCAGTAGAACCCCTCAGGTTCAGCCATAATACTTGTTAGGGAAAGAGCCTCAATGTCCGGAGCTGAGGTCTCATGGGTGAACTGCTTCAAGCTCTGAGTATCATTGAAAGAAAGAAAAGATATCATGTGGTTGCTTAATTTATTTATTTTATTATTTCTATTTTTTGTTTTCTTTTGTTTTGTTTTAGAAAAGGCCTCAGTCTGTAGCTATGGCTGACCTAGGACAGACTACATGTGTTAATTAGAGTTTCACAGCTGAGAAACAGACCATACCTATGTAAGATTTAGAAAACCCAACAGTCAGTGGTGGCTCGAGCTCTTAATGAGAGCACTCTGGAGGAAGAGGCAGTCAGTTTCTGAGATCGAGGCCAGCCTGGTTAAAGACAGGGATAGGCAGGGCTAGGCAAGGCAGGGCTGGGCTAGGCTAGGCTAGGCAAAGGGCTGGGATAGTCAAGGAAAGGGACTAGGCTAGGCTAATCAAGGGGCTAGGCAAGACAGACAGACAGAGAGAAAGACAGACAAGGATGGCAGGCCTGCCTGGTTTTTCTTTCTTTCTTATTCCTATTAAAAAATGTTTATTTATTTATTTATTTATGTATTTATTAGATATAAGTACACTGTAGCTGTCTTCAGACACTCCAGAAGAGGGTGTCAGATTCTGGAGAATCTATATCCCTCTTATGGTCTGCATATGATGTACATAAACACAGCCTCACATTTACTTCTAAAAATTTAAAGATGTGTGTGGCCAATGAAATGGATCAACAATTAACAGCATTGTCTCCTCTTATAGAGAACCTGGAATCAACTACCAGCAACTATATGGTGGCCCATCTCCAGTTCCAGGGGATCAGACAGACAGACAGACAGACAAGGATGGCAGGCCTGCCTGGTTTCTCTTTCTTTATTATCCTTTTTTAAAAATGTTTATTTGTTTATTTATGAATTAACAGCATTGTCTCCTCTTCCAGAGAACCTTGGATGAACTACCAGCAACTATATGGTGGCCCATCTCCAGTTCCAGGGTATCAGACAATCAGACAGACAGACAGAGATAAGGATGGAGGCCTGCCTGGTCTTTATTTCTTTCTTATACTTTTAAAAATGTTTATTTATTTATTTATTTATTTATTTATTATATAGAAGTACACTGTAGCTATCTTCAGACACTCCTGAAGAGGGTGTCACATTCTGGAGAATCTAAATCCCTCTTTTGGTCTGCATATGATGTACATAAACACAGCCTCACATATACTTCTAAAAATTTAAAGATGTGTGGGGCCACTGAAAGGGCTCAACAATTAACAGCATTGTCTCCTCTACCAGAGAACCTGGGATCAACTATGAGCAACTATATGGTGGCCCATCTCCAGTTCCAGGGGATCAGGCAGACAAAGAGACAGACAGACAAGGGTGGCAGGCCTCCCTGGTTTTTCTTTCTTTCTTATCCTTTTTAAAAAATGTTTATTTATTTATTTATTTATTTATTTATGTATTTATTAGATATAAGTACACTGTAGCTGTCTTCAGACACTCCAGAAGAGGGTGTCAGATTCTGGAGAATATAAATCCCTCTTATGGTTTGCATATGATGGACATAAACACAGATTCACATACACTTCTAATAATTTAAGATGGGTGGGCCCACTGAAAAGGCTCAACAATTAACAGCATTGTCTCTTATTCCAGAGAACCTGGGATCAACTACCAGCAACTCTATGGTGGCCCATCTCCAGTTGCAGGGGATCAGACAGACAGACAGACAGAGATAAAAAGGGCAGGCCTGCCTGGTTTTTCTTTCTTTTTATCCCTTTAAAATAATGTTTATTTATTTATTTATTTATTTATTTATTTATTTATTTATTTATGTATTTATTAGATATAAGTACAATGTAGTTGTCTTTAGACACTCCAGAAGAGGGTGTCAGATTCTGGAGAATCTAAATCCCACTTATGGTCTACATATGATGTACATAAACACAGCCTAACATATACTTCTAAAAATTTAAAGATAGGTGGAGCCACTGAAAGGGCTCAACAATTAACAGCATTGTCTCTTCTTCCAGAGAACCTGGGATCAACTAACAGCAACTATATGGTGGCCCATCTCCAGTTACAGGGGATCAGACAGACAGACAGACAGACAGACAGAGATAAGGAGGGCAGGCCTACCTGGTTTTTCTTTCTTTCTTATCCTTTTAAAATAATGTTTATTTATTTATTTATTTATTTATGTATTTATTAGATATAAGTACACTGTAGTTGTCTTCAGACACTCCAGAAGAGGGTGTCAGATTCTGGAGAATCTAAATCCCTCTTATGGTATGAATATGATATTCGTAAACACAGCCTAACATATACTTCTAAAAATTTAAAGATAGGTGGAGCCACTGAAAGGGCTCAACAATTAACAGCATTGTGTCCTCTTCCAGAGAACCTGGGATCAACTACCAGCACCTAAAAGAAGCCCATCTCCAGTTCCAGGGGATCAAACAGACAGACAGGCTGACAGAGGTAAGGATGGAGGCCTGCCTGGTCTTTCTTTCTTTCTTATACTTTTAAAAAAATGTTTATTTATTTATTTATTTATTTATTTATTTATTTATTTATGTATTTATTAGATATAAGTACACTGTAGCTGTCTTCAGACACTCTAGAAGAGGGTGTCATCTTCTGGAGAATCTAAATCACTCTTATGGTCTGCATATGATGTACATAAACACAGCCTCACATATACTTCTAAAAATTTAAAGATGGGTGGGCCCACTGAAAGGGCTCAACAATTAACACCATTGTCTCCTCTTCCAGAGAACGTGGGATCAACTACCAGCAACTATGTGGTGGCCCATCTCAAGTTGCAGGGGATCAGACAGACAGACAGACAGACAGAGATAAGGATGGCAGGCCTGCCTGATTTTTCTTTCTTTCTTATCTTTTTAAAAAATGTTTATTTATTCATTTATTCATTAATTAATTAATTAATTAATTAATTAATTTATTCATTTATTAGATATAAGTACACTGTAGCTGTCTTCAGACTCTCCAGAAAAGGGTGTCAGATTCTGGAGAATCTATATCCCTCTTATGGTCTGCATATGATATACATAAACACAGCCTCACATATACTTCTAAAAATTTAAAGATGGTTGGGGCCACTGAAAGGGCTCAACAATTAACAGCATTGTCTACTCTTCCAGAGGACCAGGGATCAACTACCAGCAACTATATTGTGGCCCATCTCCAGTTCCAGGCGATCAGACAGACATATATACACACAGACAGACAAGGATTGCAGGCCTGCCTGGTTTTTCTTTCTTTCTTATACATTTTAAAAATGTTTATTTATTTATATATATATTTATTAGATATAAGTACACTGTAGATGTCTTCAGACACTTCGGAAGACGGTGTCATATTCTGGAGAATCTAAATCCCTCTTATGGTCTGCATATGATGTACATAAACACAGCCTCACATATATTTCTAAAAATTTAAAGAAGGGTGGAGCCACTCTAAAAGCTTAACAATTAACAGCATTGTCTCCTCTTCCAGAGTACCTGGGATCAACTACCAGCAACTATATGGTGGCCCATCTCCATTTCCAGGGGATCAGACAGACAGATATACAGACAGTGATAAGGATGGCAGGCCTGCCTGGTCTTTCTTTCTTTCTTATCCTTTTTTAAAAAATGTTTATTTATATATTTATTTATGTATTTATTAGATATATGTACACTGTAGCTGCTTTCAGACACTCCAGAAGAGGGTGTCAGATTCTGGAGAATCTAAATCCCTCTTATGGTCTGCATATGATGTACATAAACACAGCCTCACATATACTTCTAAAAATTTAAAGAAGGGTGGGGCCACTCTAAAAGCTCAACAATTAACAGCATTGTCTCCTCTTCCAGAGTACCTGGGATCAACTACCAGCAACTATATGGTGGCCCATCTCCAGTTCCAGGGGATCAGACAGACAGACATACAGACAGTGATAAGGATGGCAGGCCTGCCTGGTCTTTCTTTCTTTCTTATCCTTTTTAAAAAAATGTTTATTTATATATTTATTTATGTATTTATTAGATATATGTACACTGTAGCTGTCTTCAGACACTCCAGAAGAGGGTGTCAGATTCTGGAGAATCTAAATCCCTCTTATGGTCTGCATATTCGGTACATAAACACAGCCTCGCATATACTTCTAAAAATTAAAAGATGGGTGGGGCCACTGAGAGGGCTCAACAATTAACAGCATTGTCTCCTCTTTCAGAGAACCTGGTTTAAACTACCAGCACCTTATGGTGGCCCATCTCCAGTTCCAGAGGATCAGACAGACATACAGACAGAGAGACAGAGATATGGATGGCAGGCCTGCCTGGTCTTTCTTTATTTCCTATACTTTTTAAAAAATGTTTATTTATTTATTTATTTATTTATTTATTTATTTATTTATGTATTTATTAGATATAAGTACACTGTAGCCGTCTTCAGACACTCCAGAAGAGGGTGTCAGATTCTAGAGAATCTAAATCCCTCTTATGGTCTGAATATGATGTACATAAACACAGCCTCACATATACTTCTAAAAATTATAAATAGTTGGGGCCACTGAAAGGACTCAACAATTAACAGCATTGTCTCCTCTTCCAGAGAACCTGGGATCAACTACCAGCACCTAAAAAATGGCCCATCTCCAGTTCCAGGGGATCAGACAGACAGACAGACAGACAGACAGAGATAAGGAGGGCAGGCCTGCCTGGTTTTTCTTTCTTTCTTATCCTTTTAAAATAATGTTTATTTATTTATTTATTTATTTATTTATTTATTTATTTATTTATTAGATATAAGTACACTGTAGTTGTCTTCAGACACTTCAGAAGAGGGTGTCAGATTGTGGAGAATCTAAATCCTTCTTATGGTCTGCATATGATGTACGTAAACACAGCCTAACATATACTTCTAAAAATTTAAATATAGTTGGAGCCACTGAAAGGGCTCAACAATTAACAGCATTGTCTCCTCTTCCAGAGAACCTGGGATCAACTACCAGCACCTAAAAGTGGCCCATCTCCAGTTCCAGGGGATCAGACAGACAGACAGGCTGACAGAGGTAAGGATGGAGGCCTGCCTGGTCTTTCTTTCTTTCTTATACTTTTAAAAAAATGTTTATTTATTTATTTATTTATTTATTTATGTATTTATTAGATATAAGTACACTGTAGCTGTCTTGAGACACTCTAGAAGAGGGTGTCATCTTCTGGAGAATCTAAATCGCTCTTATGGTCTGCATATGATGTACATAAACACAGCCTCACATATACTTCTAAAAATTTAAAGATGGGTGGGCCCACTGAAAGGGCTCAACAATTAACACCATTGTCTCCTCTTCCAGAGAACGTGGGATCAACTACCAGCAACTATGTGGTGGCCCATCTCAAGTTGCAGGGGATCAGACAGACAGACAGACAGACAGAGATAAGGATGGCAGGCCTGCCTGATTTTTCTTTCTTTCTTATCCTTTTTAAAATTGTTTATTTATTAATTAATTAATTAATTTATTTATTTATTTATGTATTTATTAGATATAAGTACACTGTAGCTGTCTTCAGTCTCTCCAGAAGAGGGTGTCAGATTCTGGAGAATCTATATCCCTCTTATGGTCTGCATATGATGTACATAAACACAGCCTCACATATACTTCTAAAAATTTAAAGATGGTTGGGGCCACTGAAAGGGCTCAACAATTAACAGCATTGTCTCCTCTTCCAGAGGACCTGGGATCAACTACCAGCAACTATATTGTGGCCCATCTCCAGTTCCAGGGGATCAGACAGACATACATACAGACAGACAGACAAGGATTGCAGGCCTGCCTGGTTTTTCTTTCTTCTTATATATTTTAAAAATGTTTATTTATTTATATATATATATTTATTAGATATAAGTACACTGTAGCTGTGTTCAGACACTTCAGAAGAGGGTGTCATATTCTGGAGAATCTAAATCCCTCTAATGTACTGCATATGATGTACATAAACACAGCCTCACATATACTTCTAAAAATTTAAAGAAGGGTGGGGCCACTCTAAAAGCTCAACAATTAACAGCATTGTCTCCTCTTCCAGAGTACCTGGGATCAACTACCAGCAACTATATGGTGGCCCATCTCCAGTTCCAGAGGATCAGACAGACAGACATACAGACAGTGATAAGGATGGCAGGCCTGCCTGCTCTTTCTTTCTTTCTTATCCTTTTTAAAAAAATGTTTATTTATATATTTATTTATGTATTTATTAGATATAAGTACACTGTAGCTGTCTTCAGACACTCCAGAAGAGGGTGTCAGATTCTGGAGAATCTAAATCCCTCTTATGGTCTGCATATTCGGTACATAAACACAGCCTCGCATATACTTCTAAAAATTAAAAGATGGGTGGGGCCACTGAGAGGGCTCAACAATTAACAGCATTGTCTCCTCTTTCAGAGAACCTGGGATAAACTACCAGCACCTTATGGTGGCCCATCTCCAGTTCCAGAGGATCAGACAGACATACAGACAGAGAGACAGAGATATGGATGGCAGGCCTGCCTGGTCTTTCTTTATTTCTTATACTTTTTAAAAAATGTTTATTTATTTATTTATTTATTTATTTATTTATTTATGTTTGTATTTATTAGATATAAGTACACTGTAGCCGTCTTCAGACACTCCAGAAGAGGGTGTCAGATTCTAGAGAATCTAAATCCCTCTTATGGTCTGAATATGATGTACATAAACACAGCCTCACATATACTTCTAAAAATTATAAATAGGTGGGGCCACTGAAAGGACTCAACAATTAACAGCATTGTCTCCTCTTCCAGAGAACCTGGGATCAACTACCAGCACCTAAAAGGTGGCCCATCTCCAGTTACAGGGGATCAGACAGACAGACAGACAGACAGTGATAAGGATGGCAGGCCTGCCTGCTCTTTCTTTCTTTCTTATCCTTTTAAAATAATGTTTATTTATTTATTTATTTATTTATTTATTTATTAGATATAAGTACACTGTAGTTGTCTTCAGACACTCTAGAAAAGGGTGTCAGATTCTGGAGAATCTAAATCCCTCTTATGGTCTGCATATGATGTACGTAAACACAGCCTAACATATACTTCTAAAAATTTAAAGATAGGTGGAGCCACTGAAAGGGCTCAACAATTAACAGCATTGTCTCCTCTTCCAGAGAACCTGGGATCAACTACCAGCACCTAAAAGTGGCCCATCTCCAGTTCCAGGGGATCAGACAGACAGACAGGCTGACAGAGGTAAGGATGGAGGCCTGCCTGGTCTTTCTTTCTTTCTTATACTTTTAAAAAAATGTTTATTTATTTATTTATTTATTTATTTATTTATTTATTTATGTATTTATTAGATATAAGTACACTGTAGCTGTCTTGAGACACTCTAGAAGAGGGTGTCATCTTCTGGAGAATCTAAATCGCTCTTATGGTCTGCATATGATGTACATAAACACAGCCTCACATATACTTCTAAAAATTTAAAGATGGGTGGGCCCACTGAAAGGGCTCAACAATTAACACCATTGTCTCCTCTTCCAGAGAACGTGGGATCAACTACCAGCAACTATGTGGTGGCCCATCTCAAGTTGCAGGGGATCAGACAGACAGACAGACAGACAGAGATAAGGATGGCAGGCCTGCCTGATTTTTCTTTCTTTCTTATCCTTTTTAAAATTGTTTATTAATTAATTAATTAATTAATTAATTAATTAATGTATTTATTAGATATAAGTACACTGTAGCTGTCTTCAGTCTCTCCAGAAGAGGGTGTCAGATTCTGGAGAATCTATATCCCTTTTATGGTCTGCATATGATGTACATAAACACAGCCTCACATATACTTCTAAAAATTTAAAGATGGTTGGGGCCACTGAAAGGGCTCAACAATTAACAGCATTGTCTCCTCTTCCAGAGGACCTGGGATCAACTACCAGCAACTATATTGTGGCCCATCTCCAGTTCCAGGGGATCAGACAGACATACATACAGACAGACAGACAAGGATTGCAGGCCTGCCTGGTTTTTCTTTCTTCTTATATATTTTAAAAATGTTTATTTATTTATATATATATATTTATTAGATATAAGTACACTGTAGCTGTGTTCAGACACTTCAGAAGAGGGTGTCATATTCTGGAGAATCTAAATCCCTCTAATGTACTGCATATGATGTACATAAACACAGCCTCACATATACTTCTAAAAATTTAAAGAAGGGTGGGGCCACTCTAAAAGCTCAACAATTAACAGCATTGTCTCCTCTTCCAGAGTACCTGGGATCAACTACCAGCAACTATATGGTGGCCCATCTCCAGTTCCAGAGGATCAGACAGACAGACATACAGACAGTGATAAGGATGGCAGGCCTGCCTGCTCTTTCTTTCTTTCTTATCCTTTTTAAAAAAATGTTTATTTATATATTTATTTATGTATTTATTAGATATAAGTACACTGTAGCTGTCTTCAGACACTCCAGAAGAGGGTGTCAGATTCTGGAGAATCTAAATCCCTCTTATTGTCTGCATATTCGGTACATAAACACAGCCTCGCATATACTTCTAAAAATTAAAAGATGGGTGGGGCCACTGAGAGGGCTCAACAATTAACAGCATTGTCTCCTCTTTCAGAGAACCTGGGATAAACTACCAGCACCTTATGGTGGCCCATCTCCAGTTCCAGAGGATCAGACAGACATACAGACAGAGAGACAGAGATATGGATGGCAGGCCTGCCTGGTCTTTCTTTATTTCTTATACTTTTTAAAAAATGTTTATTTATTTATTTATTTATTTATTTATGTTTGTATTTATTAGATATAAGTACACTGTAGCCGTCTTCAGACACTCCAGAAGAGGGTGTCAGATTCTAGAGAATCTAAATCCCTCTTATGGTCTGAATATGATGTACATAAACACAGCCTCACATATACTTCTAAAAATTATAAATAGGTGGGGCCACTGAAAGGACTCGACAATTAACAGCATTGTCTCCTCTTCCAGAGAACCTGGGATCAACTACCAGCACCTAAATGGTGGCCCATCTCCAGTTCCAGGGGATCAGACAGACAGACAGACAGACAGTGATAAGGATGGCAGGCCTGCCTGCTCTTTCTTTCTTTCTTATCCTTTTAAAATAATGTTTATTTATTTATTTATTTATTTATTTATTAGATATAAGTACACTGTAGTTGTCTTCAGACACTCTAGAAAAGGGTGTCAGATTCTGGAGAATCTAAATCCCTCTTATGGTCTGCATATGATGTACGTAAACACAGCCTAACATATACTTCTAAAAATTTAAAGATAGGTGGAGCCACTGAAAGGGCTCAAGAATTAACAGCATTGTCTCCTCTTCCAGAGAACCTGGGATCAACTACCAGCACCTAAAAGTGGCCCATCTCCAGTTCCAGGGGATCAGACAGACAGACAGGCTGACAGAGGTAAGGATGGAGGCCTGCCTGGTCTTTCTTTCTTTCTTATACTTTAAAAAAAAATGTTTATTTATTTATTTATTTATTTATTTATTTATTTATTTATTTATTTATTAGATATAAGTACACTGTAGCTGTCTTGAGACACTCTAGAAGAGGGTGTCATCTTCTGGAGAATCTAAATCGCTCTTATGGTCTGCATATGATGTACATAAACACAGCCTCACATATACTTCTAAAAATTTAAAGATGGGTGGGCCCACTGAAAGGGCTCAACAATTAACACCATTGTCTCCTCTTCCAGAGAACGTGGGATCAACTACCAGCAACTATGTGGTGGCCCATCTCAAGTTGCAGGGGATCAGACAGACAGACAGACAGACAGAGATAAGGATGGCAGGCCTGCCTGATTTTTCTTTCTTTCTTATCCTTTTTAAAATTGTTTATTTATTTATTTATTAAATAATTAATTAATTAATTTATTTATTTATTTATTTATTTATTTATTTATTTATGTATTTATTAGATATAAGTACACTGTAGCTGTCTTCAGTCTCTCCAGAAGAGGGTGTCAGATTCTGGAGAATCTATATCCCTCTCATGGTCTGCATATGATGTACATAAACACAGCCTCACATATACTTCTAAAAATTTAAAGATGGTTGGGGCCACTGAAAGGGCTCAACAATTAACAGCATTGTCTCCTCTTCCAGAGGACCTGGGATCAACTACCAGCAACTATATTGTGGCCCATCTCCAGTTCCAGGGGATCAGACAGACATACATACAGACAGACAGACAAGGATTTCAGGCCTGCCTGGTTTTTCTTTCTTCTTATATATTTTAAAAATGTTTATTTATTTATTTATATATATTTATTAGATATAAGTACACTGTAGCTATCTTCAGACACTTCAGAAGAGGGTGTCATATTCTGGAGAATCTAAATCCCTCTAATGTACTGCATATGATGTACATAAACACAGCCTCACATATACTTCTAAAAATTTAAAGAAGGGTGGGGCCACTCTAAAAGCTCAACAATTAACAGCACTGTCTCCTCTTCCAGAGTACCTGGGATCAACTACCAGCAACTATATGGTGGCCCATCTCCAGTTCCAGAGGATCAGACAGACAGACATACAGACAGTGATAAGGATGGCAGGCCTGCCTGCTCTTTCTTTCTTTCTTATCCTTTTTAAAAAAAGGTTTATTTATATATTTATTTATGTATTTATTAGATATAAGTACACTGTAGCTGTCTTCAGACACTCCAGAAGAGAGTGTCAGATTCTGGAGAATCTAAATCCCTCTTATGGTCTGCATATGATGTACATAAACACAGCCTCACATATACTTCTAAAAATTTAAAGATGTGTGGGGCCACTGAGAGGGCTCAACAATTAACAGCATTGTCTCCTCTTTCAGAGAACCTGGGATAAACTACCAGCACCTTATGGTGGCCCATCTCCAGTTCCAGTGGATCAGACAGACAGACAGACAGACAGAGAGACAGAGATAAGGATGGCAGGCCTGCCTGGTCTTTCTTTATTTCTTATACTTTTTAAAAAATGTTTATTTATTTATTTATTTATTTATTTATTTATGTATTTATTAGATATAAGTACACTGTAGCCGTCTTCAGACACTCCAGAAGAGGGTGTCAGATTCTAGAGAATCTAAATCCCTCTTATGGTCTGAATATGATGTACATAAACACAGCCTCACATATACTTCTAAAAATTATAAATAGGTGGGGCCACTGAAAGGACTCAACAATTAACAGCATTGTCTCCTCTTCCAGAGAACCTGGGATCAACTACCAGCACCTAAAAGGTGGCCCATCTCCAGTTCCAGGGGATCAGAAGGACAGACAGACAGACAGTGATAAGGATGGCAGGCCTGCCTGGTCTATCTTTCTTTCTTATCCTTTTTTAAAAAAATGTTTATTTATTTATTTATTTATTTATTTATTTATTTATTTATTTATTTATGTATTTATTAGATATAAGTCCACTGTAGTTGTCTTCAGACACTCCAGAAGAGGGTGTCAGATTCTGGAGAATCTAAATCCCTCTTATGGTCTGCATATGATATACGTAAACACAGCCTAACATATACTTCTAAAAATTTAAATATAGGTGGAGCCACTGAAAGGGCTCAACAATTAACAGCATTGTCTCCTCTTCCAGAGAACCTGGGATCAACTACCAGCACCTAAAAGAAGCCCATCTCCAGTTCCAGGGGATCAGACAGACAGACAGGCTGACAGAGGTAAGGATGGAGGCCTGCCTGGTCTTTCTTTCTTTCTTATAATTTTAAAAAAATGTTTATTTATTTATTTATTTATTTATTTATTTATTTATTTATTTATGTATTTATTAGATATAAGTACACTGTAGCTGTCTTCAGACACTCTAGAAGAGGGTGTCATCTTCTGGAGAATCTAAATCGCTCTTATGGTCTGCATATGATGTACATAAACACAGCCTCACATATACTTCTAAAAATTTAAAGATGGGTGGGCCCACTGAAAGGGCTCAACAATTAACACCATTGTCTCCTCTTCCAGAGAACGTGGGATCAACTACCAGCAACTATGTGGTGGCCCATCTCAAGTTGCAGGGAATCAGACAGACAGACAGACAGACAGAGATAAGGATGGCAGGCCTGCCTGATTTTTCTTTCTTTCTTATCTTTTTAAAAAATGTTTATTTATTCATTTATTCATTAATTAATTAATTAATTTATTTATTTATTTATTTATTCATTTATTAGATATAAGTACACTGTAGCTGTCTTCAGACTCTCCAGAAAAGGGTGTCAGATTCTGGAGAATCTATATCCCTCTTATGGTCTGCATATGATGTACATAAACACAGCCTCACATATACTTCTAAAAATTTAAAGATGGTTGGGGCCACTGAAAGGGCTCAACAATTAACAGCATTGTCTACTCTTCCAGAGGACCAGGGATCAACTACCAGCAACTATATTGTGGCCCATCTCCAGTTCCAGGCGATCAGACAGACATATATACACACAGACAGACAAGGATTGCAGGCCTGCCTGGTTTTTCTTTCTTTCTTATACATTTTAAAAATGTTTATTTATTTATATATATATTTATTAGATATAAGTACACAGTAGATGTCTTCAGACACTTCGGAAGACGGTGTCATATTCTGGAGAATCTAAATCCCTCTTATGGTCTGCATAAGATGTACATAAACACAGCCTCACATATATTTATAAAAATTTAAAGAAGTGTGGGGCCACTCTAAAAGCTCAACAATTAACAGCATTGTCTCCTCTTCCAGAGTACCTGGGATCAACTACCAGCAACTATATGGTGGCCCATCTCCATTTCCAGGGGATCAGACAGACAGATATACAGACAGTGATAAGGATGGCAGGCCTGCCTGGTCTTTCTTTCTTTCTTATCCTTTTTTAAAAAATGTTTATTTATATATTTATTTATGTATTTATTAGATATATGTACACTGTAGCTGCTTTCAGACACTCCAGAAGAGGGTGTCAGATTCTGGAGAATCTAAATCCCTCTTATGGTCTGCATATGATGTACATAAACACAGCCTCACATATACTTCTAAAAATTTAAAGAAGGGTGGGGCCACTCTAAAAGCTCAACAATTAACAGCATTGTCTCCTCTTCCAGAGTACCTGGGATCAACTACCAGCAACTATATGGTGGCCCATCTCCAGTTCCAGGGGATCAGACAGACAGACATACAGACAGTGATAAGGATGGCAGGCCTGCCTGGTCTTTCTTTCTTTCTTATCCTTTTTAAAAAAATGTTTATTTATATATTTATTTATGTATTTATTAGATATATGTACACTGTAGCTGTCTTCAGACACTCCAGAAGAGGGTGTCAGATTCTGGAGAATCTAAATCCCTCTTATGGTCTGCATATTCGGTACATAAACACAGCCTCGCATATACTTCTAAAAATTAAAAGATGGGTGGGGCCACTGAGAGGGCTCAACAATTAACAGCATTGTCTCCTCTTTCAGAGAACCTGGGATAAACTACCAGCACCTTATGGTGGCCCATCTCCAGTTCCAGAGGATCAGACAGACATACAGACAGAGAGACAGAGATATGGATGGCAGGCCTGCCTGGTCTTTCTTTATTTCTTATACTTTAAAAAAAATGTTTATTTATTTATTTATTTATTTATTTATTTATTTATTTATTTATGTATTTATTAGATATAATACACTGTAGCCGTCTTCAGACACTCCAGAAGAGGGTGTCAGATTCTAGAGAATCTAAATCCCTCTTATGGTCTGAATAAGATGTACATAAACACAGCCTCACATATACTTCTAAAAATTATAAATAGGTGGGGCCACTGAAAGGACTCAACAATTAACAGCATTGTCTCCTCTTCCAGAGAACCTGGGATCAACTACCAGCACCTAAAAGGTGGCCCATCTCCAGTTCCAGAGGATCAGACAGACAGACAGACAGACAGACAGACAGAGATAAGGAGGGCAGGCCTGCCTGGTTTTTCTTTCTTTCTTATCCTTTTAAAATAATGTTTATTTATTTATTTATTTATTTATTTATTTATTTATTTATTTATTAGATATAAGTACACTGTAGTTGTCTTCAGACACTCCAGAAGAGGGTGTCAGATTCTGGAGAATCTAAATCCCTCTTATGATCTGCATATGATGTACGTAAACACAGCCTAACATATACTTCTAAAAATTTAAAGATAGGTGGAGCCACTGAAAGGGCTCAACAATTAACAGCATTGTCTCCTCTTCCAGAGAACCTAGGATCAACTACCAGCACCTAAAAGTGGCCCATCTACAGTTCCAGGGGATCAGACAGACAGACAGGCTGACAGAGGTAAGGATGGAGGCCTGCCTGGTCTTTCTTTCTTTCTTATACTTTTAAAAAAATGTTTATTTATTTATTTATTTATTTATTTATTTATGTATTTATTAGATATAAGTACACTGTAGCTGTCTTCAGACACTCTAGAAGAGGGTGTCATCTTCTGGAGAATCTAAATCGCTCTTATGGTCTGCATATGATGTACATAAACACAGCCTCACATATACTTCTAAAAATTTAAAGATGGGTGGGCCCACTGAAAGGGCTCAACAATTAACACCATTGTCTCCTCTTCCAGAGAACGTGGGATCAACTACCAGCAACTATGTGGTGGCCCATCTCAAGTTGCAGGGGATCAGACAGACAGACAGACAGACAGAGATAAGGATGGCAGGCCTGCCTGATTTTTCTTTCTTTCTTATCCTTTTTAAAATTGTTTATTTATTTATTTATTAAATAATTAATTAATTAATTTATTTATTTATTTATGTATTTATTATATATAAGTACACTGTAGCTGTCTTCAGTCTCTCCAGAAGAGGGTGTCAGATTCTGGAGAATCTATATCCCTCTTATGGTCTGCATATGATGTACATAAACACAGCCTCACATATACTTCTAAAAATTTAAAGATGGTTGGGGCCACTGAAAGGGCTCAACAATTAACAGCATTGTCTCCTCTTCCAGAGGACCTGGGATCAACTACCAGCAACTATATTGTGGCCCATCTCCAGTTCCAGGGGATCAGACAGACATACATACAGACAGACAGACAAGGATTGCAGGCCTGCCTGGTTTTTCTTTCTTCTTATATATTTTAAAAATGTTTATTTATTTATATATATATATATTTATTAGATATAAGTACACTGTAGCTGTCTTCAGACACCTCAGAAGAGGGTGTCATATTCTGGAGAATCTAAATCCCTCTAATGTACTGCATATGATATACATAAACACAGCCTCACATATACTTCTAAAAATTTAAAGAAGGGTGGGGCCACTCTAAAAGCTCAACAATTAACAGCATTGTCTCCTCTTCCAGAGTACCTGGGATCAACTACCAGCAACTATATGGTGGCCCATCTCCAGTTCCAGAGGATCAGACAGACAGACATACAGACAGTGATAAGGATGGCAGGCCTGCCTGCTCTTTCTTTCTTTCTTATCCTTTTTAAAAAAATGTTTATTTATATATTTATTTATGTATTTATTAGATATAAGTACACTGTAGCTGTCTTCAGACACTCCAGAAGAGGGTGTCCGATTCTGGAGAATCTAAATCCCTCTTATGGTCTGCATATGATGTACATAAACACAGCCTTACATATACTTCTAAAAATTTAAAGATGTGTGGGGACACTGAGACGGCTCAACAATTAACAGCATTGTCTCCTCTTTCAGAGAACCTGGGATAAACTACCAGCACCTTATGGTGGCCCATCTCCAGTTCCAGTGGATCAGACAGACAGAGAGACAGACAGAGAGACAGAGATAAGGATGGCAGGCCTGCCTGGTCTATCTTTATTTCTTATACTTTTTAAAAAATGTTTATTTATTTATTTATTTATTTATTTATGTATTTATTAGATATAAGTACACTGTAGCCGTCTTCAGACACTCCAGAAGAGGGTGTCAGATTCTAGAGAATCTAAATCCCTCTTATGGTCTGAATATGATGTACATAAACACAGCCTCACATATACTTCTAAAAATTATAAATAGGTGGGGCCACTGAAAGGACTCAACAATTAACAACATTGTCTCCTCTTCCAGAGAACCTGGGATCAACTACCAGCACCTAAAAGGTGGCCCATCTCCAGTTCCAGGGGATCAGAAGGACAGACAGACAGACAGACAGTGATAAGGATGGCAGGCCTGCCTGGTCTATGTTTCTTTCTTATCCTTTTTAAAAAAAAAATGTTTATTTATTTATTTATTTATTTATTTATTTATTTATGTATTTATTAGATATAAGTACACTGTAGTTGTCTTCAGACACTCCAGAAGAGGGTGTCAGATTCTGGAGAATCTAAATCCCTCTTATGGTCTGCATATGATGTACATAAACACAGCCTCATATATACTTCTAAAAATTTAAAGATGGGTGGGCCCACTGAAAGGGCTCAACAATTAACACCATTGTCTCTTCTTCCAGAGAACGTGGGATCAACTACCAGCAACTATGTGGTGGCCCATCTCAAGTTGCAGGGGATCAGACAGACAGACAGACAGACAGAGATAAGGATGGCAGGCCTGCCTGATTTTTCTTTCTTTCTTATCCTTTTTAAAATTGTTTATTAATTAATTAATTAATTAATTAATTTATCTATTTATGTATTTATTAGATATAAGTACACTGTAGCTGTCTTCAGACTCTCCAGAAGAGGGTGTCAGATTCTGGAGAATCTATATCCCTCTTATGGTCTGCATATGATGTACATAAACACAGCCTCACATATACTTCTAAAAATTTAAAGATGGTTGGGGCCACTGAAAGGGCTCAACAATTAACAGCATTGTCTCCTCTTCCAGAGGACCTGGGATCAACTACCAGCAACTATATTGTGGCCCATCTCCAGTTCCAGGGGATCAGACAGACATACATACAGACAGACAGACAAGGATTGCAGGCCTGCCTGGTTTTTCTTTCTTCTTATATATTTTAAAAATGTTTATTTATTTATATATATATATATTTATTAGATATAAGTACACTGTAGCTGTCTTCAGACACCTCAGAAGAGGGTGTCATATTCTGGAGAATCTAAATCCCTCTAATGTACTGCATATGATATACATAAACACAGCCTCACATATACTTCTAAAAATTTAAAGAAGGGTGGGGCCACTCTAAAAGCTCAACAATTAACAGCATTGTCTCCTCTTCCAGAGTACCTGGGATCAACTACCAGCAACTATATGGTGGCCCATCTCCAGTTCCAGAGGATCAGACAGACAGACATACAGACAGTGATAAGGATGGCAGGCCTGCCTGCTCTTTCTTTTTTCTTATCCTTTTTAAAAAAATGTTTATTTATATATTTATTTATGTATTTATTAGATATAAGTACACTGTAGCTGTCTTCAGACACTCCAGAAGAGGGTGTCAGATTCTGGAGAATCTAAATCCCTCTTAGGGTCTGCATATGATGTACATAAACACAGCCTTACATATACTTCTAAAAATTTAAAGATGTGTGGGGACACTGAGACGGCTCAACAATTAACAGCATTGTCTCCTCTTTCAGAGAACCTGGGATAAACTACCAGCACCTTATGGTGGCCCATCTCCAGTTCCAGTGGATCAGACAGACAGACAGACAGACAGAGAGACAGAGATAAGGATGGCAGGCCTGCCTGGTCTTTCTTTATTTCTTATACTTTTTAAAAAATGTTTATTTATTTATTTATTTATTTATTTATGTATTTATTAGATATAAGTACACTGTAGCCGTCTTCAGACACTCCAGAAGAGGGTGTCAGATTCTAGAGAATCTAAATCCCTCTTATGGTCTGAATATGATGTACATAAACACAGCCTCACATATACTTCTAAAAATTATAAATAGGTGGGGCCACTGAAAGGACTCAACAATTAACAACATTGTCTCCTCTTCCAGAGAACCTGGGATCAACTACCAGCACCTAAAAGGTGGCCCATCTCCAGTTCCAGGGGATCAGAAGGACAGACAGACAGACAGTGATAAGGATGGCAGGCCTGCCTGGTCTATGTTTCTTTCTTATCCTTTTTTAAAAAAAAAATGTTTATTTATTTATTTATTTATTTATTTATTTATTTATTTATGTATTTATTAGATATAAGTACACTGTAGTTGTCTTCAGACACTCCAGAAGAGGGTGTCAGATTCTGGAGAATCTAAATCGCTCTTATGGTCTGCATATGATGTACATAAACACAGCCTCATATATACTTCTAAAAATTTAAAGATGGGTGGGCCCACTGAAAGGGCTCAACAATTAACACCATTGTCTCTTCTTCCAGAGAACGTGGGATCAACTACCAGCAACTATGTGGTGGCCCATCTCAAGTTGCAGGGGATCAGACAGACAGACAGACAGACAGAGATAAGGATGGCAGGCCTGCCTGATTTTTCTTTCTTTCTTATCCTTTTTAAAATTGTTTATTAATTAATTAATTAATTAATTAATTTATCTATTTATGTATTTATTAGATATAAGTACACTGTAGCTGTCTTCAGACTCTCCAGAAGAGGGTGTCAGATTCTGGAGAATCTATATCCCTCTTATGGTCTGCATATGAGGTACATAAACACAGCCTCACATATACTTCTAAAAATTTAAAGATGGTTGGGGCCACTGAAAGGGCTCAACAATTAACAGCATTGTCTCCTCTTCCAGAGGACCTGGGATCAACTACCAGCAACTATATTGTGGCCCATCTCCAGTTCCAGGGGATCAGACAGACATACATACAGACAGACAGACAAGGATTGCAGGCCTGCCTGGTTTTTCTTTCTTCTTATATATTTTAAAAATGTTTATTTATTTATATATATATATTTATTAGATATAAGTACACTGTAGCTGTCTTCAGACACTTCAGATGAGGGTGTCATATTCTGGAGAATCTAAATCCCTCTAATGTACTGCATATGATGTACATAAACACAGCCTCACATATACTTCTAAAAATTTAAAGAAGGGTGGGGCCACTCTAAAAGCTCAACAATTAACAGCATTGTCTCCTCTTCCAGAGTACCTGGGATCAACTACCAGCAACTATATGGTGGTCCATCTCCAGTTCCAGGGGATCAGACAGACAGACATACAGACAGTGATAAGGATGGCAGGCCTGCCTGGTCTTTCTTTCTTTGTTATCCTTTTTAAAAAAAATGTTTATTTATATATTTATTTATGTATTTATTAGATATAAGTACACTGTAGCTGTCTTCAGACACTCCAGAAGAGGGTGTCAGATTCTGGAGAATCTAAATCCCTCTTATGGTCTGCATATGATGTATATAAACAGAGACTCACATATACTTCTAAAAATTTAAAGATGTGTGGGGCCACTGAGAGGGCTCAACAATTAACAGCATTGTCTCCTCTTCCAGAGAACCTGGGATAAACTACCAGCACCTTATGGTGGCCCATCTCCAGTTCCAGGAGATCAGACAGACAGACAGACAGAGAGACAGAGATATGGATGGCAGGACTGCCTGGTCTTTCTTTATTTCTTATACTTTTTAAAAAATGTTTATTTATTTATTTATTTATTTATTTATTTATTTATTAGATATAATAACACTGTAGCCGTCTTCAGACACTCCAGAAGAGGGTGTCAGATTCTAGAGAATCTAAATCCCTCTTATGGTCTGAATATGATGTAAATAAACACAGCCTCACATATACTTCTAAAAATTATAAATAGGTGGGGCCACTGAAAGGACTCAACAATTAACAGCATTGTCTCCTCTTCCAGAGAACCTGGGATCAACTACCAGCACCTAAAAGGTGGCCCATCTCCAGTTCCAGGGGATCAGACAGACAGACAGACAGACAGTGATAAGGATGGCAGGCCTGCCTGGTCTTTCTTTCTTTCTTATCGTTTTTTTAAAAAAATGTTTATTTATTTATTTATTTATTTATTTATTTATTTATTTATTTATTTATTATTACATATAAGTACACTGTAGCTGTTCAGACACTCCAGAAGAGGGTGTCAGATACTGGAAAATCTAAATCCCTCTTATGGTCTGCATATGATGTACATAAACACAGCCTCACATATACTTCTAAATATTTAAAGAAGGGTGGGGCCACTCTAAAAGCTCAACAATTAACAGCATTGTCTCCTCTTCCAGAGTACCTGGGATCAACTACCAGAAACTATATGGTGGCCCATCTCCAGTTCCAGGGGATCAGACAGACAGACATACAGACAGTGATAAGGATGGCAGGCCTGCCTGGTCTTTCTTTCTTACTTATCCTTTTTAAAAAAATGTTTATTTATATATTTATTTATGTATTTATTAGATATAAGTACACTGTAGCTGTCTTCAGACACTCCAGAAGTGGGTGTCAGATTCTTGAGAATCTAAATCCCTTTTATGGTCTGCATATGATGTACATAAACACATCCTCACATATACTTCTAAAAATTTAAAGCTTTGTGGGGCCACTGAGAGGGCTCAACAATTAACAGAATTGTCTCCTCTTTCAGAAAACCTGGGATAAACTACCAGCACCTTATGGTGGCCCATCTCCAGTTCCAGTGGATCAGACAGACAGACAGACAGAGAGACAGAGATATGGATGGCACGCCTGACTGGTCTTTCTTTCTTTCTTATACTTTTTAAAAAATGTTTATTTATTCATTTATTTATTTATTTATGTATTTATTAGATATAAGTACACTGTAGCCGTCTTCAGACACTCCAGAAGATGGTGTCAGATTCTGGAGAATCTAAATCCCTCTTATGGTCTGAATATGATGTACATAAACACAGCCTCACATATACTTGTAAAAATTAAAAATGGGTGGGGCCACTGAAAGGGCTCAACAATTAACAGCATTGTATCCTCTTCAAGAGAAACTGGGATCAACTACCAGCACCTACAAGGTGGCCCATCTCCAGTTCCAGGGGATCAGACAGACAGACAGACAAACAGAGATAAGTATGGCAGGCCTGCCTGGTCTTTCTTTCTTTCTTATCCTTTTAAAATAATGTTTATTTATTTATTTATTTATATATGTATGTATTCATTAGATATAAGTACACTGTAGTTGTCTTCAGACAATCCAGAAGAGGGTGTCAGATTCTGGAGAATCTAAATCCCTCTTAAGGTCTGCATATGATGTACATAAACACAGCCTAACATATACTTCTAAAAATTTAAAGATAGGTGGAGCCACTGAAAGGGCTCAACAATTAATAGCATTGTCTCCTCTTCCAGAGAACCTGGGATCAACTAACAGCAAATATATGGTGGCCCATCTCCAGTTCCAAGGGATCAGACAGTCTGACAGACAGACAGACTGACAGAGATTAGGATGGCAGGCCTGCCTGGTCTTTCTTTCTTTCTTATCCTTTTTAAAAAATGTTTATTTATTTATGTATTTATTAGATATAAGTACACTGTAGCTATCTTCAGACACTCCAGAAGAGGGTGTCAGATTCTGGAGAATCTAAATCCCTCTTATGGTCTGCATATGATGTACATAAACACAGCCTCACATATACTACTAAAAATTAACGATGGGTGGGGCCACTGAAAGCGCTCAACAATTAACAGCATTGTCTCCTCTTCCAGAGAACCTGGGATCAACTACCAGCACCTATATTGTGGCCCATCTCCAGTTCCAGGGGATCAGAACGACTGACAGACAGACAGACAGAGATAAGTATGGTAGGCCTGCCTGGTCTTCCTTTTTTTCTTATTCGGTTTAAATAATGTTTATTTATTATTTATTTATTTATTTATTTATTTATTTATTTATTTATTTATTTATTTATGTATTTATTAGATATAAGTACACTGTAGCTGTCTTCAGACACTCCAGAAGAGGGTGTCAGATTCTGGAGAATCTAAATCCCTCTTATGGTCTGCATATGATGTACAAAAACACAGCCTCACATATACTTCTAAAAATTTAAAGATGGGTAGGGCCACTGATAGGGCTCAACAATTAAGAGCATTGTCTCCTCTTCCAGAGAACCTTGGATCAACTACCAGCAACTATATGGTGGCCCATCTCCAGTTTCCGGGGATCAGATAGACAGACAGACAGACAGGCAGAGATATGGATGGCAGGCCTGCCTGGTCTTTCTTTCTTTCTTATCCTTTTTAAAAAATGTTTATTTATTTATTTATTTATTTATTTATTTATCTATTTATTTATTAGATATAAGTACACTGTAGCTGTCTTGAGACACTCCAGAAGAGGGTGTCAGATTCTGATGAATCTAAATCCCTCTTATGTTCTGAATATGATGTACATAAACACAGCATCACATATACTTCTAAAAATTAAAAATGGGTGGGGCCACTGAGAGGGCTCAACAATTAACAGCATTGTCTCCTCTTCCAGAGAACTTGGGATCAACTACCAGCAACTACAAGGTGGCCCATCTCCAGTTCCAGGGGATCAGACAGACAGACAGACAGACAGAGATAAGCTTGGCAGGCCTGTCTGGTCTTTCTTTCTTTCTTATCCTTTTAAAATACTGTTTATTTATTTATTTATTTATTTATTTATTTATTCATTTATTTATGTATTTATTAGATATAAGTACACTGTAGTTGTCTTCAGAACTCCAGAAGAGGGTGTCAGATTCTGGAGAATCTAAATCCCTCTTATGGTCTGCATATGATGTACATAAACACAGCCTAACATATACTTCTAAAAATTTAAAGATAGGTGGAGCCACTGAAAGGGCTCAACAATTAACAGCATTGTCTCCTCTTCCAGAGAACCTGGGATCAACTAACAGCAACTATATGGTGGCCCATCTCCAGTTCCAAGGGATCAGACAGACTGACAGACAGACAGACTGACAGAGATAAGGATGGCAGGCCTGCCTGGTCTTTCTTTCTTTCTTATCCTTTTTAAAAATGTTTATTTATTTATTTATATTTTTATTAGATATAAGTACACTGTAGCCGTCTTCAGACACTCCAGAAGAAGGTGTCAGATTCTGGAGAATCTAAATCCCTCTTATGGTCTGCATATGATGTACATAAACACAGCCTCACATTTACTTCTTAAAATATAAAGGTGGGGGGGGCCACTGAAAGGGCTCAGCAATTAACAGCATTGTCTCCTCTTACAGAGAACCTGGGATCAACTACCTGCAACTATATGGTGGCCCATCTCCACTCCCAGGGAATCAGACAGACAGATAGACAGACAAGGATAAGGATGGCAGGCCAGCCTGGTCTTTCTTTCTTATCCTTTTTAAAAAAATATTTATTTATTTATTTATTCATTTATTTATGTATTTATTAGATATAAGTACACTGTAGCTGTTCAGACACTCCAGAAGAGGGTGTCAGATTCTGGAGAATCTAAATCCCTCTTATGTTCTGCATATGATGTACATAAACACAGCCTCACATATACTTCTAAAAATTTAAAGAAGGGTGGGGCCACTCTAAAAGCTCAACAATTAACAGCATTGTCTCCTCTTCCAGAGTACCTGGGATCAACTACCAGCAACTATATGGTCGCCCATCTCCAGTTCCAGGGGATCAGACAGACAGACATACAGACAGTGATAAGGATGGCAGGCCTGCCTGGTCTTTCCTTCTTTCTTTCTTATCCTTTTTTTAAAAATGTTTATTTATATATTTATTTATGTATTTATTAGATATAAGTACACTGTAGCTGTCTTCAGACACTCCAGAAGAGGGTGTCAGATTCTGGAGAATCTAAATCCCTCTTATGGTCTGCATATGATGTACATAAACACAGCCTCACATATACTTCTAAAAATTTAAAGATGTGTGGGGCCACTGAGAGGGCTCAACAATTAACAGCATTGTCTCCTCTTTCAGAGAACCTGGGATAAACTACCAGCACCTTATGGTGGCCCATCTCCAGTTCCAGTGGATCAGACAGACAGACAGACAGAGAGACAGAGATAAGGATGGCAGGCCTGCCTGGTCTTACTTTCTTTCTTATACTTTTTAAAAAATGTTTATTTATTTATTTATTTATGTATTTATTAGATATAAGTACACTGTAGCCGTCTTCAGACACTCCATAAGAGGGTGACAGATTCTAGAGCATCTAAATCCCTCTTATGGTCTGAATATGATGTACATAAACACAGCATCACATATACTTCTAAAAATTAAAAATGGGTGGGGCCACTGAAAGGGCTCAACAATTAACAGAATTGTCTCCTCTTCCAGAGTACCTGGGATCAACTACCAGCAACTATATGGTGGCCCATCTCCAGTTCCAGGGGATTAGACAGACAGACATACAGACAGTGCTAAGGATGGCAGGCCTGCCTGGTCTTTCTTTCTTTCTTATCCTTTTTAAAAAAATGTTTATTTATATATTTATTTATGTATTTATTAGATATAAGTACACTGTAGCTGTCTTCAGACACTCCAGAAGAGGGTGTCAGATTCTGGAGAATCAAAATCCCTCTTATGGTCTGCATATGATGTACATAAACACAGCCTCACATATACTTCTAAAAATTTAAAGATGTGTGGGGCCACTGAGAGGGCTCAACAATTAACAGCATTGTCTCCTCTTTCAGAGAACCTGGGATAAACTACCAGCACCTTATGTTGGCCCATCTCGAGTTCCAGTGGATCAGACAGACAGACAGACAGAGAGACAGAGATAAGGATGGCAGGCCTGCCTGGTCTTTCTTTATTTCTTATACTTTTTAAAAAATGTTTATTTATTTATTTATTTATTTATTTATTTATTTATTTATGTATTTGTTAGATATAAGTACACTGTAGCCGTCTTCAGACACTCCAGAAGAGGGTGTTTCATTCTGGAGAATCTAAATCCCTCTTATGGTCTGCATATGATGTACATAAACACAGCCTCACATATACTTCTAAAAATTAAAAATGGGTGGGGCCACTTAATGTTTCAACAATTAACAGCATTGTCTCCTCTTCCAGAGAACCTGGGATCAACTACCAGCACCTACAAGGTGGCCCATCTCCAGTTCCAGGGGATCAGACAGACAGACAGACAGACAGAGATAAGGATGGCAGGCCTGCCTGGTCTTTCTTTCTTTCTTATCCTTTTTAAAAAATATTTATTTATTTATTTATTTATTTATTTATTTATGTATTTCTTAGATATATGTACACTGTAGCTTTCTTTAGACACTCCAGAGGAGGGTGTCAGATTCTGGAGAATGTAAATCCCTCTTATGGTCTGCATAGGATGTACATAAACACAGCCTCACATATACTGAGCTGAGGTGTCACAGGCCAACTCTTGGAATTTCTGAGTACCACCTAGAGAGAGAAAAGCTATGCTGTGTTTGCTTGATTTATGTATTTTATTATTTCTATTTGTTGTTTTGTTTTGTTTTATTTGTTTTTAGAGAAGTCCTCAGTCTGTAGCTCTGGCTGACCCAGGACTGCCTACTTGTGTTAATTAGGGTTTCACAGCTGAGAATAGACACCAAGAGCAAGGTAAGGCTTAGAAAACCCTACATTCAGTGGTGGCTCAAGCTCTTAATGAGAGCACTCTGTAGATAGAGGCAGTCAGTTTCTGAGTTTGAGGCCACCCTGTTGAAAGACAGGGCTAGGGTAGGGGCTAGGGTGAGGAAAGGAAGAAAGGAAGAAAGGAAAGAAGAAAGAAAGAAAGAAAAAGTTTTTATAAAAGTTTTATAAAAAGTGTTAAAGTTTTTAAAAATTAAAAAAAAAAATACCAGATCACCATCACACAGCATTGGCTGTCTTCAGGTGTATCCTTTCAGCCTCCAAAACAAAAAACAATGGCTGGCTGTCTTCAGGTGTATCCTATTCTCGAGTCTTATTTCCAACCTTAGAGCTGGGCTGAGCTGCCTCATTATGTAATTGCAAACCTTCCTTGGTTTGTCTTTTCCATTTCTAAGACTAACAGGCCTTTTTCTATTTATTGAATATGCTCATGACTGTCCTTTAGATATAGTAAATATAACTGTTGCTTATAAAACTTGTTTTCTAGGAATTTTTAAAGGGCAATGGCAGAGTTTATTTATAGAAAAATATTTTGCATTTATTTATTTGTGTGAGTGATGAAGCTCAGGTCTTCAAACTCGTCAGGAGGTATGATTACCTCCCCTCTCTCTCAACCCCTCTCTCTCCTCTCTCAATGATTGTGTAAGAATGTTTTGCATGTGTATGCTGTGCCCACAGACTCCAGAACAGAGTATTAGATCCCCTGGACCTGGAGATGGGCCACCATATATAATACTGGTAATTGAGCCCAGGTTCTCTGGAAGAGGAGACAATGCTCTTAATTGTTGAGCCCTCTCTGTAGCCACATCTTTTTTCTTTTTTTTTCTTTTTTTTTGAGTATATGTGAGGCTGTGTTTATATACATCATATGCAGACAATAAGAATGATTTAGATTCTTCAGAATCTGACACCCTCTTCTGGACTGTCTGAAGATAGCTACAGCATACTTAAATATAATAAATAAATAAATCTTTAAAAAGAAAAGGAAAAGTAAAAAAGAAAGATCAGGCCTGCCATATGCATGTTCATAGAGTAAAATGGAAGAGACCCCAATCTAACCTCAGCAGGGTGCTTCCTTCTGGATGGTAGCTCACAGTTTCATCCCAGCAAGACAGGCAAATCACTGAGTTCAAGGACAGTAAGGTTCAGGACAGCCAAGGTTAGGAAGGAAAAGGGTCTATGTTGAGAATACAAACCGACAAAACAACAACTAGGAAAAAGAAGTGACAGTGTAACTTGGGGTAGGGTACCAACAAGAGAAAGCTTTCTGTTACCACTTACAAACACCAGTAGCCTTGCACCCTTCTGCCCAGGTCCCTGCCTTCCTTTCTAGGAATTCTAAGGATGCCAGGGGGTGGGGGAATCCAGATTAACTTTTTAAAAACAAAGACTTGGTCTTTGATGTCTATAGGAAGCCCTTCTCAGTGCCTTTAACTACCACTGAACTTTCAGGGCTGTGACTCAACTGTAACAAGGAACAGGGCTAAGAACCTGCAGCCTTTGAAAACAACTATTTTTTTAAAGTGGGGGACACAAATCAGCAGTAGAACCCCTCAGGTTCAGCCATAATACTTGTTAGGGAAAGAGCCTCAATGTCCGGAGCTGAGGTCTCATGGGTGAAATGCTTCAAGCTCTGAGTATCATTGAAAGAAAGAAAAGATATCATGTGGTTGCTTAATTTATTTATTTTATTATTTCTATTTTTTGTTTTCTTTTGTTTTGTTTTAGAAAAGGCCTCAGTCTGTAGCTATGGCTGACCTAGGACAGACTACATGTGTTAATTAGAGTTTCACAGCTGAGAAACAGACCATACCTATGTAAGATTTAGAAAACCCAACAGTCAGTGGTGGCTCGAGCTCTTAATGAGAGCACTCTGGAGGAAGAGGCAGTCAGTTTCTGAGATCGAGGCCAGCCTGGTTAAAGACAGGGATAGGCAGGGCTAGGCAAGGCAGGGCTGGGCTAGGCTAGGCTAGGCAAAGGGCTGGGATAGTCAAGGCAAGGGACTAGGCTAGGCTAATCAAGGGGCTAGGCAAGACAGACAGACAGAGAGAAAGACAGACAAGGATGGCAGGCCTGCCTGGTTTTTCTTTCTTTCTTATCCCTATTAAAAAATGTTTATTTATTTATTTATTTATGTATTTATTAGATATAAGTACACTGTAGCTGTCTTCAGACACTCCAGAAGAGGGTGTCAGATTCTGGAGAATCTATATCCCTCTTATGGTCTGCATATGATGTACATAAACACAGCCTCACATTTACTTCTAAAAATTTAAAGATGTGTGGGGCCAATGAAAGGGATCAACAATTAACAGCATTGTCTCCTCTTATAGAGAACCTGGGATCAACTACCAGGAACTATATGGTGGCCCATCTCCAGTTCCAGGGGATCAGACAGACAGACAGACATACAGACAGATAGAGTTAAGGATGACAGGCCTACCTGGTCTTTCATTCTTTCTTATCCTTTTTAAAAAATGTTTATTAATTTAAGTATGTATTTATTAGATTTAAGTACACTGTAGCTGTCTTCAAACACTCCCGAAGAGGGTGTCAGATTCTCGAGAATCTATATCCCTCTTATGGTCTGCATATGATGTACATGAACACAGCCTCACATATACTTCTAAAAATTTAAAGATGTGTGGGGCCACTGAAAGGTCTCAACAATTAACAGCACTGACTCCTCTTCCAGAGAACATGGGATCAACTACCAGCAATTATATGGTGGCCCATCTCCAGTTCCAGGGGATCAGACAGACAGACAGACAGACAAGGATGGCAGGCGTGCCTGGTCTCTCTTTCTTTATTATTCTTTTTAAAAAATGTTTATTTGTTTATTTATGAATTTATTAGCTATAAGTACACTGTAGCTGTCTTCAGACACTCCAGAAGAGGTTGTCAGATTCTGGAGAATCTAAATCCCTCTTATGGTCTGAATATGATGTACATAAACACAGCATCACATATACTTCTAAAAATTAAAAATGGGTGGGGCCACTGAAAGGGCTCAACAATTAACAGCATTGTCTCCTCTTCCAGAGAACCTGGGATCAACTACAAGCAACTCTATGGTGGCCCATCTCCAGTTCCAGAGGATCAGACAGACAGACAGACAGACAGAGATAAGGATGGCAGGCCTGCCTGGTCTTTCTTTCTTTCTTATCGTTTTTGAAAAATGTTTATTTCATTATTTATGTATTTATTAGATATAAGTACACTGTATCCGTCATAGACACTCCAAAAGACGGTGTCAGATTCTGGAGAATATAAATCCCTCTTTAATGGTCTGAATATGATGTACATAAACACAGCATCACATTTACTTCTAGAAATTTAAAGATGGGTGGGGCCACTGAAAGGGCTGAACAATTAACAGTATTGTCTCCCCTTCAGAAGACCTGGAATCAACTACCAGCAACAAAATGGTGGCCCATCTCCAGTTCCAGGAGATCAGATAGACAGACAAACAGAGAGACAGACAGACAGACAAAGATAAGGATGGCAGCCCTGCCTGGTCTTTCTTTCTTTCTTATCCTTTTTAAAAAATGTTTGTTTATTTATTTATTTATTTATTCATGTATTTATTAGATATAAGTACATTGTAGCTATCTTCAGACACTCCAGAAGAGGGTGTCAGATTCTGGAGAATCTAAATCCCTCTTATGGTCTGCATATGATGTACATAAACACAGCCTCACATATACTTCTAAAAATTTAAAGATGGGTGGGGCCACTGAAAGGGCTCAACATTATCAGCACTGACTCCTCTTCCAGAGAACCTGTGATCAACTACCAGCAATTATAAGGTGGCCCATCTCCATTTCCAGGGGATCAGACAGACAGACAGACAGACAAGGATGGCAGGCTTGCCTGGTCTCTCTTTCTTTATTATCCTTTTTTAAAAATGTTCATTTGTTTATTTATGAATTTATTAGATATAAGTACACTGTAGCTGTCTTCAGACACTCCAGAAGAGGGTGTCAGATTCTGGAGAATCTAAATCCCTCTTATGGTCTGCATATGATGTACATAAACACAGCCTCGCATATACTTCTATAAATTTAAAGATGGGTGGGGCCACTGAAAGGGCTCAACAATTAACAGCATTGTCTCCTCTTCCAGAGAACATGGGATCAACTACAAGCAACTCTATGGTGGCCCATCTAAAGGTCCAGAGGATCAGACAGACAGACAGACAGACAGAGATAAGGATGGCAGGCCGGCCTGGTCTTTCTTTCTTTCTTATCTTTTTTAAAAAATGTTTATTTCTTTATTTATGTATTTATTAGATATAAGTACACTGTAGCTGTCTTTAGGCACTCCAGAAGAGGGTGTCAGATTCTGGAGAATCTATATCCCTCCTATGGTCTGCATATGATGTACATGAACACAGCCTCACATATACTTCTAAAAATTTAAAGATGGGTGGGGCCACTGAAAGGGCTCAACAATTAACAGCATTGTCTCCTCTTCCAGAGAACCTGGAATCAACTACCATCAACTATATGGTGGCTCATCTCATGTTCCAGGGTATCTGACAGATAGACAGACAGACAGACAGACAGACATGGTGGCAGGCCTGCCTGGTCTTTCTTTCTTTCTTATACTTTTTAAAAAATGTTTATTTATTTATTTATGTATTTATTAGATATAAGTACACTGAAGCTGTCTTCAGACACTCTAGAAGAGGGTGTCATATTCTGGAGAATCTAAATCCCTCTTATGGTCTGCATATGATGTACATAAACACAGCCTCACATATACTTCTAAAAATTTAAACATGTGTGGGGCCAATGAAAGGGATCAACAATTAACAGCATTGTCTCCTCTTATAGATAACCTGGGATCAACTACCAGCAACTATATGGTGGCCCATCTCCAGTTCCAGGGGATCAAACAGACAGACAGACATACAGACAGATAGAGTTAAGGATGGCAGGCCTACCTGGTCTTTCATTCTTTCTTATCCTTTTTAAAAAATGTTTATTAATTTAAGTATGTATTTATTAGATTTAAGTACACTGTAGCTGTCTTCAAACACTCCCGAAGAGGGTGTCAGAATCTGGAGAATCTATATCCCTCTTATGGTCTGCATATGATGTACATGAACACAGCCTCACATATACTTCTAAAAATTTAAAGATGGGTGGGGCCACTGAAAGGGCTCAACAATTAACAGCACTGACTCCTCTTCCAGAGAACCTGGGATCAACTACCAGCAATTATATGGTGGCCCATCTCCATTTCCAGGGGATCAGACAGACAGACAGACAGACAAGGATGGCAGGCTTGCCTGGTCTCTCTTTCTTTATTATCCTTTTTTAAAAATGTTCATTTTTTTATTTATGAATTTATTAGATATAAGTACACTGTAGCTGTCTTCAGACACTCCAGAAGAGGGTGTCAGATTCTGGAGAATCTAAATCCCTCTTATGGTCTGCATATTCGGTACATAAACACAGCCTCGCATATAGTTCTAAAAATTTAAAGATGGGTGGGGCCACTGAAAGGGCTCAACAATTAACAGCATTGTCTCCTCTTCCAGAGAACATGGGATCAACTACAAGCAACTCTATGGTGGCCCATCTCCAGGTCCAGAGGATCAGACAGACAGACAGACAGACAGAGATAAGGATGGCAGGCAGCCTGGTCTTTCTTTCTTTCTTATCTTTTTTAAAAAATGTTTATTTCTTTATTTATGTATTTATTAGATATAAGTACACTGTATCCGTCATAGACACTCCAAAAGACGGTGTCAGATTCTGGAGAATATAAATCCCTCTTTAAGGGTCTGAATATGATGTACATAAACACAGCATCACATTTTCTTCTAGAAATTTAAAGATGGGTGGGGCCACTGAAAGGGCTGAACAATTAACAGCATTGTCTCCTCTTCAGAAGACCTGGGATCAACTATCAGCAACAAAATGGTGGCCCATCTCCAGTTCCAGGAGATCAGACAGACAGACAAACAGAAAGACAGACAGACAGACAAAGATAAGGATGGCAGCCCTGCCTGGTCTTTCTTTCTTTCTTATCCTTTTTAAAAAATGTTTATTTATTTATTTATTTATTTATTTATTTATTTATTTATTTATTTATTTATTTATTAGATATAAGTACACTATAGCTATCTTCAGACACTTCAGAAGAGGGTGTCAGATTCTGGAGAATCTAAATCCCTCTTATGGTCTGCATATTCGGTACATAAACACAGCCTCGCATATACTTCTAAAAATTTAAAGATGGGTGGGGCCACTGAAAGGGCTCAACAATTAACAGCATTGTCTCCTCTTCCAGAGAACCTGGGATCAACTACAAGCAACTCTATGGTGGCCCATCTCCAGTTCCAGAGGATCAGACAGACAGACAGACAGACAGACAGACAGAGATAATGATGGCAGGCCTGCCTGGCCTTTTTTTCTTTCTTATCGTTTTTAAAATATGTTTATTTCTTTATTTATGTATTTTTTAGATATAAGTACACTGTATCCGTCATAGACACTCCAAAAGAGGGTGTCAGATTCTGGAGAATATAAATCCCACTTTAATGGTGTAAATATGATGTACATAAACACAGCATCACATTTACTTCTAGAAATATAAAGATGGGTGGGGCCACTGAAAGGGCTGAACAATTAACAGCATTGTCTCCTCTTCAGAAGACCTGGGATCAACTACCAGCAACAAAATTGTGGCCCATCTCCAGTTCCAGGGTATCAGACAGACAGACAGACAGACAGAGATAAGGATGGAGGCCTGCCTGGTCTTTCTTTCTTTCTTATACTTTTTAAAAAATGTTTGTTTGTTTATTTATTTATTTATTTATTTATTTATTATATATAAGTACACTGTAGCTGTCTTCAAACACTCCTGAAGAGGGTGTCAGATTCTGGAGAATCTAAATCCCTCTTATGGTCTGCATCTGATGTACATAAACACAGCCTCACATATACTTCTAAAAATTTAAAGAGGTGTGGGGCCACTGAAAGGGCTCAACAATTAACAGCATTGTCTCCTCTACCAGAGTACCTGGGATCAACTACCAGCAATTATATGGTGGCCCATCTCCAGTTCCAGGGGATCAGGCAGACAAAGAGACAGACAGACAAGGGTGGCAGGCCTCCCTGGTTTTTCTTTCTTTCTTATCCTTTTTAAAAAATGTTTATTTATTTATTTATGGATTTATTAGATAGAAGTACACTGTAGCTGTCTTCAGACACTCCAGAAGAGGGTGTCAGATTCTGGAGAATATAAATCCCTCTTATGGTCTGCATATGATGGACATAAACACAGATTCACATACACTTCTAAAAATTTAAGATGGGTGGGGCCACTGAAAGGACTCAACAATTAACAGCATTGTCTCTTCTTCCAGAGAACCTGGGATCAACTACCAGCAACTATATGGTGGCCCATCTCCAGTTCCAGGGGATCAGACAGACAGACAGACAGACAGAGATAAGGAGGGCAGGCCTGCCTGGTTTTTCTTTCTTTCTTATCCTTTTAAAATAATGTTTATTTATTTATTTATTTATTTATTTATTTATTTATTTATTAGATATAAGTACACTGTAGTTGTCTTCAGACACTCCAGAAGAGGGTGTCAGATTCTGGAGAATCTAAATCCCTCTTATGGTCTGCATATGATGTACAAAAACACAGCCTCACATATACTTCTAAAAATTTAAAGATGGGTAGGGCCATTGATAGGGCTCAACAATTAAGAGCATTGTCTCCTCTTCCAGAGAACCTTGGATCAACTACCAGCAACTATATTGTGGCCCATCTCCAGTTCCAGGGGATCAGACAGACAGACAGACAGACAGTGATAAGGATGGCAGTCCTGCCTGGTCTTTCTTTCTTTCTTATCCTTTTTTTTAAAAAATGTTTGTTTATTTATTTATTTATTAGATATAAGTACACTGTAGCTGTTCAGACACATTCCAGAAGAGGGTGTCAGATTCTGGAGAATCTAAATCCCTCTTATGATATGCATATGATGTACATAAACACAGCCTCACATATACTTCTAAAAATTTAAAGAAGGGTGGGGCCACTCTAAAAGCTCAACAATTAACAGCATTGTCTCCTCTTCCAGAGTACCTGGGATCAACTACCAGCAACTATATGGTGGCCCATCTCAAGTTCCAGGGGATCATACAGACAGACATACAAACAGTGATAAGGATGGCAGGCCTGCCTGGTCTTTCTTTCTTTCTTATCCTTTTTAAAAAAATGTTTATTTATATATTTATTTATGGATTTATTAGATATAAGTACACTGTAGCTGTCTTCAGACACTCCAAAAGAGGGTGTCAAATTCTGGAATCTAAATCCCTCTTATGGTCTGCATATGAGTACATAAACACAGCCTCACATATACTTCTAAAAATTTAAAGATGTGTGGGGCCACTGAGAGGGCTCAACAATTAACAGCATTGTATCCTCTTTCAGAGAACCTGGGATAAAATATCAGCACCTTATGGTGGCCCATCTCCACTTCCAGTGGATCAGTCAGACAGACAGACAGAGAGACAGAGATAAGTATGGCAGGCCTGCCTGGTCTTTCTTTATTTCTTATACTTTTTAAAAAAAGATTATTTATTTATTTATTTATTTATTTATTTATTAGATATAAGTACACTGTACCCGTCTTCAGACACTCCAGAAGAGGGTGACAGATACTAGAGAATCTAAATCCCTCTTATGGTCTGAATATGATGTACATAATCACAAAATCACATATACTTCTAAAAATTAAAAATGGGTGGGGCCACTGAAAGGGCTCAACAATTAACAGCATTGTCTCCTCTTCCAGAGAACATGGGATCAACTACCATCAACTATATGGTGGCCCATCTCCAGTTCCAGGGGATCAGACAGACAGACAGACAGACAGACAGTGAAAAGGATGGCAGGCCTGCCTGGTCTTACTTTCTTTCTTATCCTTTTTAAAAAATGTTTATTTATTCATTCATTTATTTATTTATTTATTTATTTTTTATTTATTTATTATAAGTACACTGTAGCTGTCTTCAGACACTCCAGAAGAGGGTGTCAGATTCTGGAGAATCTAAATCCCTCTTATGGTATGCATATGATGTACATAAACACAGCCTCACATATACTTCTAAATATTTAAAGATGGGTAGGGCCACTGATAGGGCTCAACAATTAACAGCATTGTCTCCTCTTCCAGAGAACCTGGGATCAACTACCAGCAACTTTACAGTAGCCCATCTCCAGTTCCAGGGGACCAGACAGACAGACAGACAGACAGATAGAGATAAGGATGGCAGGCCTGCCTGGTCTTACTTTCTTTCTTATCCTTTTTAAAAAATGTTTATTTATTTATCTATTTACTTATGTATTTATTATATATAATTACACTGTAGCTGTCTACAGTCACTCCAGTAGAGGGTGTCAGATTCTGGAGAATCTAAATCCTCTTATAATCTGAATATGATGTACATAAACACAGCCTCACATATACTTCTAAATATTTAAAGAAGTGTGGGGCCACTGAAAGGGCTCAACATTAAGAGCATTGTCTCCTCTTCAAGAGAACCTTGGATCAACTACCAGCAACTATATGTTGGCCCATCTCCAGTTCCAGGGGATCAGACAGACAGACAGACAGACAGAGATAAGGATGGCAGGCCTGCCTGGTCTTACATTTTTTCTTATCCTTTTTCAAAAATGTTTATTTATTTATTTATTCATTTATTTATGTATTTATTAGATATACGTACACTGTAGCCCTCTTCAGACACTCCAGAAGAGGGTGACAGATTATAGAGAATCTAAATCCCTCTTATGGCCTGAATATGATGTACATAAACACAACATCACATATACTTCTAAAAATTAAAAAACGGTGGGGCCACTGAAAGGGCTCAACAATTAACAGCATTGTCTCCTCTTCCAGAGAACCTGGGATCAACTACCAGCAACTATATGGTGGCCCATCTCCAGTTCCAGGGGATCAGGCAGACAGACAGACAGACAGACAGAGATAAGGATGGCAGGCCTGCCTGGTCTTATTTTCTTTCTTATCCTTTTTAAAAAATGTTTATTTATTTATTTATGTATTTATTAGATATAAGTACACTGTAGCTGTCTTCAGACACTCCAGAAGAGGGTGTCAGATTCTGGAGAATCTAAATCCCTCTTATGGTCTGCATATGATGTACATAAACACAGCCTCACATATACTTCTAAATATTTAAAGATGGGCAGGACCACTGATAGGGCTCAACAATTAACAGCATTGTCTCCTCTTCCAGAACCCTGGGATCAACTACCAGCAACTTTATGGTAGCCCATCTCCAGTTCCAGGGGATCAGAAAGACAGACAGACAGACAGACAGAGATATGGATGGCAGGCCTGCCTGGTCTTTCTTTCTTTCTTATCCTTTTTAAAAAATGTTTATTTATTTATTTATTTATTTATTTATTTATTTATGAGATATAAGTACACTGTAGCTGTCTTCAGACACTCCAGAAGAGGGTGTCAGATTCTGGAGAATCTAAATCCCTCTTATGGTCTGCATATGATGTACATAAACACAGCCTCACATATACTTCTAAATATTTAAAGATGGGTAGGACCACTGATTGGGCTCAACAATTAACAGCATTGTCTCCTCTTCCAGAGAACCTGGGATCAACTACCAGCAACTATTCGTGGCCCATCTCCAGTTTCCAGGGATCAGATAGACAGACAGACAGACAGACAGAGATATGGATGGCAGGCCTGCCTGGTCTTTCTTTCTTTCTTATCCTTTTTAAAAAATGTTTATTTATTTATTTATTTATTTATTTATTTATTTATTTAATTATTTATTTATTTATTCATTTATTTACGTATTTAGTAGATATAAGTACACTGTAGCTGTTCAGACACTCCAGAAGAGGGTGTCAGATTCTGGAGAATCTAAATCCCTCTTATGGTCTGCATATGATGTACATAAACACAGCCTCACATATACTTCTAAAAATTTAAAGAAGGGTGGGGCTACTCTAAAAGCTCAACAATTAACAGCATTGTCTCCTCTTCCAGAGTACCTGGGATCAACTAACAGCAACTATATGGTGGCCCATCTCCAGTTCCAGGGGATCAGACAGACAGACATACAGACAGTGATAAGGATGTCAGGCCTGCCTGGTCTTTCTTTCTTTCTTATTTTTTTTAAAAAAATGTTTATTTATATATTTATTTATGTCTTTATTCGATATAAGTACACTGTAGCTGTCTTCAGACACTCCAGAAGGGGGTGTCAGACTCTGGAGAATCTAAATCCCTCTTATGGTCTGCATATGATGTACATAAACACAGCCTCACATATACTACTAAAAATTTAACGATGGGTGGGGCCACTGAAAGCGCTCAACAATTAACAGCATTGTCTCCTCTTCCAGAGAACCTGGGATCAACTACCAGCTCCTATGTGGTGGCCCATCTCCAGTTCCAGGGGATCAGAACGACAGATAGACAGACAGACAGACAGAGAGAAGGATGGCAAGCCTGCCTGGTCTTTCTTCCTTTCTTATCCTGTTTAAATAATGTTTATTTATTTATTTATTTATTTATTTATTTATTTATTTATTTATTAGACATAAGTACACTGTAGCTGTCTTCAGATACTCCAGAATAGGTGTCAGATTCTGGAGAATCTAAATCACTCTTATGGTCTGCATATGATGTACATAAACACAGCCTCACATATACTTCTAAATATTTAAAGATGGGTAGGGCCACTGATAGGGGTCAACAATTAACAGCATTGTCTCCTCTTCCAGAGAACCTTGGATCAACTACCAGCAACTATATGGTGGCACATCTCCAGGTCCAGGGGATCAGACAGACAGACAGACAGACAGAGATAAGGATGGCAGGCCTGCCTGGTCTTACTTTATTTCTTATCCTTTTTAAAAAATGTTTATTTATTTATTTATTTATTTATTTATTTATTTATTTATGTATTTATTATATATAAGTTCACTGTAGCTGTCTTCAGACACTCCAATAAAGGTTGTTAGATTCTGGAGAATCTAAATCCTCTTATAATCTGAATATTATATACATAAACACAGCCTCACATATACTTCTAAATATTTAAAGAAGTATGGGGCCACTGAAAGGGCTCAACAATTAACAGCATTGTCTCCTCTTCCAGAGAACCTTGGATCAACTACCAGCAACTTATGGTGGCCCATCTCCAGTTCCCGGGGATCAGATAGACAGGCAGACAGACAGACAGAGATATGGATGGCAGGCCTGCCTGGTCTTTCTTTCTTTCTTATCCTTTTTAAAAAATGTTTATTTACTTATTTATTTATTTATCTATTTATTTATTAGATATAAGTACACTGTAGCTGTCTTCAGACACTCCAGAAGATGGTGTCAGATTCTGGAGAATCTAAATCCCTCTTATGGTCTGCATATGATGTACATAAACACAGCCTCACATATACTTCTAAAAATTTAAAGATGGGTGGCGCCACTGAAAGGGCTCAACAATTAACAGCATTGTCTCCTCTTCCAGAGAACCTGGGATCAACTAACAGCAACTATATGGTGGCCCATCTCCAGTTCCAGGGGATCAGACAGACAGACATACAGACAGTGATAAGGATGGCAGGCCTGCCTGGTCTTTCTTTCTTTCTTATCCTTTTTAAAAAAATGTTTATTTATATATTTATTTATGTATTTATTCGATATAAGTACACTGTAGCTGTCTTCAGACACTCCAGAAGAGGGTGTCAGATTCTGGAGAATATAAATCCCTTTTATGGTCTGCATATGATGTACATAAACACAGCCTCACATATACTTCTAAAAATTTAAAGAAGGGTGGGGCCACTCTAAAAGCTCAACAATTAACAGCATTGTCTCCTCTTCCAGAGTACCTGAGATCAACTACCAGCAACTATATGGTGGCCCATCTCCAGTTCCAGGGGATCAGACAGACAGACATACAGACAGTGATAAGGATGGCAGGCCTGCCTGGTCTTTCTTTCTTTCTTATCCTTTTTTAAAAAATGTTTATTTATATATTTATTTATGTATTTATTAGATATAAGTACACTGTAGCTGTCTTCAGACACTCCAGAAGAGGGTGTCAGACTCTGGAGAATCTAAATCCCTTTTATGGTCTGCATATGATGTACATAAACACAGCCTCACATATACTACTAAAAATTTAACGATGGGTGGGGCCACTGAAAGCGCTCAACAATTAACAGAATTGTCTCCTCTTCCAGAGAACCTGGGATCAACTACCAGCACCTATATGGTGGCCCATCTCCAGTTCCAGGGGATCAGAACGACAGACAGACAGACAGACAGAGATATGGATGGCAGGCCTGCCTGGTCTTTCTTTCTGTCTTATCCTTTTAAAAAAATGTTTATTTATTTATTTATTTATTTATTTATTTATGTATTAGATATAAGTACACTGTAGCTGTGCAGACACTCCAGAAGAGGGTGTCATATTCTTGAGAATTTAAATCCCTCTTATGGTCTGCATATGATGTACATAAACACAGCCTCACATATACTTCTAAAAATTTAAAGAAGGGTGGGGCCACTCTAAAAGCTCAACAATTATCAGCATTGTCTCCTCTTCCAGAATACTAGGGATCGACTACCAGCAACTATATGGTGGCCCATCTCCAGTTCCAGGGGATCAGACAGACAGACATACAGATAGTGCTAAGGATGGCAGGCCTGTCTGGTCTTTCTTTCATTCTTATCCTTTTTAAAAAAATGTTTATTTATATATTTATTTATGTATTTATTAGATATAAGTACACTGTAGCTGTTGTCAGACACTCCAGAAGAGGGTGTCAGATTCTGGAGAATCTAAATCCCTCTTATGGTCTGCATATGATGTACATAAACACAGCCTCACATATACTTCTAAAAATTTAAAGAAGGTTGGGGCTACTCTAAAAGCTCAACAATTAACAGCATTGTCTCCTCTTCCAGAGTACCTGGGATCAACTAACAGCAACTATATGGTGGCCCATCTCCAGTTCCAGGGGATCAGACAGACATACAGACAGTGATAAGGATGTCAGGCCTGCCTGGTCTTTCTTTCTTTCTTATCCTTTTTAAAAAAATGTTTATTTATATATTTATTTATGTATTTATTCGATATAAGTACACTGTAGCTGTCTTCAGACACTCCAGAAGAGGGTGTCAGACTCTGGAGAATCTAAATCCCTCTTATGGTCTGCATATGATGTACATAAACACAGCCTCACATATACTACTAAAAATTTAACGATGGGTGGGGCCACTGAAAGCGCTCAACAATTAACAGCATTGTCTACTCTTCCAGAGAACCTGGGATCAACTACCAGCACCTATATGGTGGCCCATCTCCAGTTCCAGGGGATCAGAACGACAGACAGACAGACAGACAGAGATATGGATGGCAGGCCTGCCTGGTCTTACTTTCTTTCTTATCCTTTTTAAAAAATGTTTATTTATTTATTTATTTATTTATTTATTTATTTACTTATTTATTATATATGAGTACACTGTAGCTGTCTTCAGACACTCCAGTAGAGGGTGTCAGATTCTGGAGAATCTAAATCCTCTTATAATCTGAATATGATGTACATAAACACAGCCTCACATATACTTCTAAATATTTAAAGAAGTGTGGGGCCACTGAAAGGGCTCAACAATTAAGAGCATTGTCTCCTCTCCCAGAGAACCTTGGATCAACTACCAGCAACTATATGGTGGCCCATCTCCAGTTCCAGGGGGTCAGACAGACAGACAGACAGACAGAGATAAGGATGGCAGGCCTGCATGGTCTTACTTTCTTTCTTATCCTTTTTAAAAAATGTTTATTTATTTATTTATTTATTTATTTATTTATTTATTTATTATATATAAGTTCACTGTAGCTGTCTTCAGACACTTCAGAAGAGGGTGTCAGATTCTGGAGAATCTAAATCCCTCTTATGGTCTGCATATGATGTACATAAACACAGCCTCACATATACTTCTAAAAATTTAAAGATGTGTGGGGCCACTGAGAGGGCTCAACAATTAACAGCATTGTCTCCTCTTTCAGAGAACCTGGGATAAACTACCAGCACCTTATGGTGGCCCATCTCCAGTTCCAGTGGATCAGACAGACAGACAGACAGAGAGACAGAGATAAGGATGGCAACCCTGCCTGGTCTTTCTTTCTTTCTTATCCTATTAAAATAATTTTTATTTATTTATTTATTTATTTATTTATTTATTTATTTATTTATTTATGTATTAGATATAAGTACACTGTAGTTGTCTTCAGACACTCCAGAAGAGGGTGTCAGATTCTGGAGAATCTAAATCTCTCTTATGGTCTGAATATGATGTACATAAACACAGCCTCACATATACTTCTAAAAATTAAAAATGGGTGGGGCCACTGAAATGGCTCAACAATTAACAGCATTGTCTCCTCTTCCAGAGAACCTGGGATCAACTACCAGCACCTACAAGGTGGCCCATCTCCAGTTCCAGGGGATCAGACAGACAGACAGACAGACAGACAGATATAAGGATGTCAGGCCTGCCTGGTCTTTCTTTCTTTCTTAACCTTTTTAAAAAATATTTATTTATTTATTTATGTATCATAGATATAAGTACACTGTAGCTTTCTTTAGACACTCCAGAGGAGGGTGTCAGATTCTGGAGAATGTAAATCCCTCTTATGGTATGCATATGATGTACATAAACACAGCCTCACATTTACTTCTAAAAATTTAAAGATGTGTGGGGCCAATGAAAGGGATCAACAATTAACAGCATTGTCTCCTCTTATAGAGAACCTGGGATCAACTACCAGCAACTATATGGTGGCCCATCTCCAGTTCCAGGGGTTCAGACAGACAGACAGACATACAGACAGATAGAGTTAAGGATGGCAGGCCTACCTGGTCTTTCATTCTTTCTTATCCTTTTTAAAAAATGTTTATTAATTTAAGTATGTATTTATTAGATTTAAGTACACTGTAGCTGTCTTCAAACAATTCCGAAGAGGGTGTCAGATTGTGGAGAATCTATATCCCTCTTATGGTCTGCATATGATGTACATGAACACAGCCTCACATATACTTCTAAAAATTTAAAGATGGGTGGGCCCACTAAAAGGGCTCAACAATTAACACCATTGTCTCCTCTTCCAGACAACGTGGGATCAACTACCAGCAACTATATGGTGGCCCATCTCAAGTTGCAGGGGATCAGACAGACAGATAGACAGACAGAGATAAGGATGGCAGGCCTGCCTGATTTTTCTTTCTTTCTTATCCTTTTTAAAAATGTTTATTTATTTATTTATTCATTCATTTATTTATTTATTTATTTATTAATTTATTAGATATAAGTACACTGTGCTCTCTTCAGACTCTCCAGAAGAGGGTGTCAGATTCTGGAGAATCTATATCCCTCTTATGGTCTGCATATGATGTACATAAACACAGCCTCACATATACTTCTAAAAATTTAAAGATGGGTGGGGCCACTGAATGGGCTCAACAATTAACAGCATTGTCTCCTCTTCCAGAGGACCTGGGATCAACTACCAGCAACTATATTGTGGCCCATCTCCAGTTCCAGGGGATAAGACAGACATACAGACAGACAGACAGACAAGGATTGCAGGCCTGCCTGGTTTTTCTTTCTTCTCTTATACATTTTAAAAATGTTTATTTATTTATATATGTATTTATTATATATAAGTACACTGTAGCTATCTTCAGACACTTCATAAGTGGGTGTCATATTCTGGAGAATCTAAATCCCTCGTATGGTCTGTATATGATATACATAAACACAGCCTCACATATACTTCTAAAAATTTAAAGATGTGTGGGTCCACTGAAACGGCTCAATAATTAACAGCATTGTCTCTTCTACCAGAGAACCTGGGATCACCTATCAGCAACTATATGGTGGCCCATCTCCAGTTCCAGGGGATCAGACAGACAGACAGACAGACAAGGATTGCAGGCCTGCCTGGTTTTACTTTCTTTCTTATCCTTTTTAAAAAATGTTTATTTATTTATTTATTCATTTATTCATTTATTTATTTATGTATTTATTATATATAAGTACACTGTAGCTGTCTTCAGACACTCCAGTAGAGGGTGTCAGATTCTGGAGAATCTAAATCCTCTTATAATCTGAATATGATGTACATAAACACAGCCTCACATATACTTCTAAATATTTAAAGAAGTGTGGGGCCACTGAAAGGGCTCAACAATTAACAGCATTGTCTCATCTTCCAGAGAACCTTGGATCAACTACCAGCAACTATATGGTGGCCCATCTCCAGTTCCTGGGGATCCTATAGACAGACAGACAGACAGACAGAGTTATGGATGGCAGGCCTGCCTGGTCTTTCTTTCTTTCTTATCCTCTTTAAAAAATGTTTATTTATTTATTTATTTATTTATTTATCTATTTATTTATTAGATATAAGTACACTGTAGCTGTCTTCAGACACTCCAGGAGAGGGTGTCAGATTCTGGAGAATCTAAATCCCTCTTATGGTCTGCATGTGATGTACATAAACACAGCCTCACATATACTTCTAAATATTTAAAGATGGGTGGCGCCATTGAAAGGGCTCAACAATTAACAGCATTGTCTCCTCTTCCATAGAACCTGGGATCAACTACCAGCAACTATATGGTGGCCCATCTCCAGTTCCCAGGTATCAGAATGACAGACAGACAGACAGACAGAGATATGGATGGCAGGCCTGCCTGGTCTTTCTTTCTTCTTATCCTTTTAAAAAATGTTTATTTATTTATTTATTTATTTATTTATTTATTTATTTATTTATTTATTAGATATAAGTACACTGTAGCTGTTCAGAAACTCCAGAAGAGGGTGTAAGATTCTGGAGAATCTAAATCCCTCTTATGGTCTGCATATGATGTACATAAAGACAGCCTCACATATACTTCTAAAAATTTAAAGAAGTGTGGGGCCACTCTAAAAGCTCAACAATTAACAGCATTGTCTCCTCTTCAAGAGTACCTGGGATCAACTACCAGCAACTATATGGTGGCCCATTTCCACTTCCAGGGGATCAGACAGACAGACATAGAGACAGTGATAAGGATGGCAGGCCTGCCTGGTCTTTCTTTCTTTCTTATCCTTTTTAAAAAAATGTTTATTTATATATTTATTTATGTATTTATTAGATATAAGTACACTGTAGCTGTCTTCAGACACTCCAGAAGAGTGTGTCAGAATCTGGAGAATCTAAATCCCTCTTATGGTCTGTATATGATGTACATAAACACAGCCTCACATATACTTCTAAAAATTTAAAGATGTGTGGGGCCACTGAGAGGGCTCAACAATTAACAGCATTGTCTCCTCTACCAGAGAACCTGGGATCAACTACCAGCACCTTATGTTGGCCCATCTCCAGGCCAGTGGATCAGACAGACAGACAGACAGAGAGACAGAGATAAGGATGGCAGGCCTGCCTGGTCTTTCTTTATTTCTTATACTTTTTTTTTTTTTTAGATTTATTTATTTATTTTATGTAAGTACACTGTAGCTGTCTTCAGACACTCCAGAAGAAAGCGCCAGATCTCGTTACGGATGGTTGTGAGCCACCATGTGGTTGCTGGGATTTGAACTCTGGACCTTCGGAAGAGCAGTCGGGTGCTCTTACCCACTGAGCCATCTCACCAGCCCATATTTTTAAAAAAATGTTTATTTATTTATTTATTTATTTATTTATATATTTATTTATTTATGTATTTATTAGAAATAAGTACACTGTAGCTTTCTTCAGACACTCTAGAAGAGGGTGTCATCTAATGGAGATTCTAAACCCCTCTTATGGTCTGCATATGATGTTCATAAACACAGCCTCACATATACTTGTAAAAATTTAAAGATGTGTGGGCCCACTGAAAGGGCTCAACAATTTACACCATTGTCTCCTCTTCCAGAGAAAGTGGGATCAACTACCAGCAACTATATGGTGGCCCACCTCAAGTTGCAGGGGATGAGACAGACAGACAGACAGACAGAGATAAGAATGGCAGGACTGCCTGATTTTTTTTTCTTTCTTATCCTTTTTAAAAATGTTTATTTATTTATTTATTCATTTATTTATTTATTTATTTATTTATTTATTTATTTATTTATTTATTTATTTATTAGATATAAGTACACTATAGCTGTCTTCAGACTCTCCAGAAGAGGGTGTCAGATTCTGGAGAATCTATATCCCTCTTATGGTGTGCATATGATGTACATAAACACAGCCTCACATATACTCTAAAAATTTAAAGATGGGTGGGGCCACTGAAAGGGCTCAACAATTAACAGCATTGTCTCCTCTTCCAGAGGACCTGGGATCAACTATCAGCAACTATATTGTGGCCCATCTCCAGTTCCAGGCGATCAGACAGACATACAGACAGACAGACAGACAGACAAGGATTGCAGGCCTGCCTGGTTTTTCTTTCTTTCTCATACATTTTAAAAATGTTTATTTATTTATATATGTATTTATTAGATATAAGTACACTGGAGCTGTCTTCAGGCACTTCAGAAGAGGGTGTCATATTCTGGAGAATCTAAATCCCTCTTATGGTCTTCATATGATGTACATAAACACAGCCTCTTATATACTTCTACAAATTTAAAGATGTGTGGGGCCACTGAAAGGGCTCAACAATTAACAGCATTGTCTCCTCTACCAGAGAACCTGGGATCAACTAACAGCAACTATATGGTGGCCCATCTCCAGTTCCAGGGGATCAGACAGACAGACAGACAGACAAGGATTGAAGGCCTGCCTTTTTTTACTTTCTTTCTTTTCCTTTTTAAAAAATGTTTATTTATTTATTTATTTATTTATTTATTTATTTATTTATTATATATAAGTACACAGTAGCTGTCTTCAGACACTCCAGAAGAGGGTGTCAGATTCTGGAGAATATAAATCCCTCTTATGGTCTGCATATGATGGACATAAACACAGATTCACATACACTTCTAGAAATTTAAGATGGGTGGGGCCACTGAAAGGGCTCAGCAATTAACAGCATTGTCTCTTCTTCCAGAGAACCTGGGATCAACTACCAGCAACTATATGGTGGCCCATCTCCAGTTCCAGGGGATCAGACAGACAGACAGACATACAGACAGATAGAGTTAAGGATGGCAGGCCTACCTGGTCTTTCATTCTTTCTTATCCTTTTTAAAAAATGTTTATTAATTTAAGTATGTATTTATTAGATTTAAGTACACTGTAGCTGTCTTCAAACAATTCCGAAGAGGGTGTCAGATTGTGGAGAATCTATATCCCTCTTATGGTCTGCATATGATGTACATGAACACAGCCTCACATATACTTCTAAATATTTAAAGATGGGTGGGCCCACTAAAAGGGCTCAACAATTAACACCATTGTCTCCTCTTCCAGACAACGTGGGATCAACTACCAGCAACTATATGGTGGCCCATCTCAAGTTGCAGGGGATCAGACAGACAGATAGACAGACAGAGATAAGGATGGCAGGCCTGCCTGATTTTTCTTTCTTTCTTATCCTTTTTAAAAATGTTTATTTATTTATTTATTCATTCATTTATTTATTTATTTATTTATTAATTTATTAGATATAAGTACACTGTGCTCTCTTCAGACTCTCCAGAAGAGGGTGTCAGATTCTGGAGAATCTATATCCCTCTTATGGTCTGCATATGATGTACATAAACACAGCCTCACATATACTACTAAAAATTTAAAGATGGGTGGGGCCACTGAATGGGCTCAACAATTAACAGCATTGTCTCCTCTTCCAGAGGACCTGGGATCAACTACCAGCAACTATATTGTGGCCCATCTCCAGTTCCAGGGGATAAGACAGACATACAGACAGACAGACAGACAAGGATTGCAGGCCTGCCTGGTTTTTCTTTCTTCTCTTATACATTTTAAAAATGTTTATTTATTTATATATGTATTTATTATATATAAGTACACTGTAGCTATCTTCAGACACTTCATAAGTGGGTGTCATATTCTGGAGAATCTAAATCCCTCGTATGGTCTGTATATGATATACATAAACACAGCCTCACATATACTTCTAAAAATTTAAAGATGTGTGGGTCCACTGAAACGGCTCAATAATTAACAGCATTGTCTCTTCTACCAGAGAACCTGGGATCACCTATCAGCAACTATATGGTGGCCCATCTCCAGTTCCAGGGGATCAGACAGACAGACAGACAGACAAGGATTGCAGGCCTGCCTGGTTTTACTTTCTTTCTTATCCTTTTTAAAAAATGTTTATTTATTTATTTATTCATTTATTCATTTATTTATTTATGTATTTATTATATATAAGTACACTGTAGCTGTCTTCAGACACTCCAGTAGAGGGTGTCAGATTCTGGAGAATCTAAATCCTCTTATAATCTGAATATGATGTACATAAACACAGCCTCACATATACTTCTAAATATTTAAAGAAGTGTGGGGCCACTGAAAGGGCTCAACAATTAACAGCATTGTCTCATCTTCCAGAGAACCTTGGATCAACTACCAGCAACTATATGGTGGCCCATCTCCAGTTCCTGGGGATACTATAGACAGACAGACAGACAGACAGAGTTATGGATGGCAGGCCTGCCTGGTCTTTCTTTCTTTCTTATCCTCTTTAAAAAATGTTTATTTATTTATTTATTTATTTATTTATCTATTTATTTATTAGATATAAGTACACTGTAGCTGTCTTCAGACACTCCAGGAGAGGGTGTCAGATTCTGGAGAATCTAAATCCCTCTTATGGTCTGCATGTGATGTACATAAACACAGCCTCACATATACTTCTAAATATTTAAAGATGGGTGGCGCCATTGAAAGGGCTCAACAATTAACAGCATTGTCTCCTCTTCCATAGAACCTGGGATCAACTACCAGCAACTATTCGTGGGCCATCTCCAGTTCCCAGGTATCAGATTGACAGACAGACAGACAGACAGAGATATGGATGGCAGGCCTGCCTGGTCTTTCTTTCTTCTTATCCTTTTAAAAAATGTTTATTTATTTATTTATTTATTTATTTATTTATTTATTTATTTATTTATTTATTTATTTATTAGATATAAGTACACTGTAGCTGTTCAGAAACTCCAGAAGAGGGTGTAAGATTCTGGAGAATCTAAATCCCTCTTATGGTCTGCATATGATGTACATAAAGACAGCCTCACATATACTTCTAAAAATTTAAAGAAGTGTGGGGCCACTCTAAAAGCTCAACAATTAACAGCATTGTCTCCTCTTCAAGAGTACCTGGGATCAACTACCAGCAACTATATGGTGGCCCATTTCCACTTCCAGGGGATCAGACAGACAGACATAGAGACAGTGATAAGGATGGCAGGCCTGCCTGGTCTTTCTTTCTTTCTTATCCTTTTTAAAAAAATGTTTATTTATATATTTATTTATGTATTTATTAGATATAAGTACACTGTAGCTGTCTTCAGACACTCCAGAAGAGTGTGTCAGAATCTGGAGAATCTAAATCCCTCTTATGGTCTGTATATGATGTACATAAACACAGCCTCACATATACTTCTAAAAATTTAAAGATGTGTGGGGCCACTGAGAGGGCTCAACAATTAACAGCATTGTCTCCTCTACCAGAGAACCTGGGATCAACTACCAGCACCTTATGTTGGCCCATCTCCAGGCCAGTGGATCAGACAGACAGACAGACAGAGAGACAGAGATAAGGATGGCAGGCCTGCCTGGTCTTTCTTTATTTCTTATACTTTTTTTTTTTTTAGATTTATTTATTTATTTTATGTAAGTACACTGTAGCTGTCTTCAGACACTCCAGAAGAAAGCGCCAGATCTCGTTACGGATGGTTGTGAGCCACCATGTGGTTGCTGGGATTTGAACTCTGGACCTTCGGAAGAGCAGTCGGGTGCTCTTACCCACTGAGCCATCTCACCAGCCCATATTTTTAAAAAAATGTTTATTTATTTATTTATTTATTTATATATTTATTTATTTATGTATTTATTAGAAATAAGTACACTGTAGCTTTCTTCAGACACTCTAGAAGAGGGTGTCATCTAATGGAGATTCTAAACCCCTCTTATGGTCTGCATATGATGTTCATAAACACAGCCTCACATATACTTGTAAAAATTTAAAGATGTGTGGGCCCACTGAAAGGGCTCAACAATTTACACCATTGTCTCCTCTTCCAGAGAAAGTGGGATTAACTACCAGCAACTATATGGTGGCCCATCTCAAGTTGCAGGGGATGAGACAGACAGACAGACAGACAGAGATAAGAATGGCAGGACTGCCTGATTTTTTTTTCTTTCTTATCCTTTTTAAAAATGTTTATTTATTTATTTATTCATTTATTTATTTATTTATTTATTTATTTATTTATTTATTTATTTATTTATTTATTAGATATAAGTACACTATAGCTGTCTTCAGACTCTCCAGAAGAGGGTGTCAGATTCTGGAGAATCTATATCCCTCTTATGGTGTGCATATGATGTACATAAACACAGCCTCACATATACTCTAAAAATTTAAAAATGGGTGGGGCCACTGAAAGGGCTCAACAATTAACAGCATTGTCTCCTCTTCCAGAGGACCTGGGATCAACTATCAGCAACTATATTGTGGCCCATCTCCAGTTCCAGGGGATCAGACAGACATACAGACAGACAGACAGACAGACAAGAATTGCAGGCCTGCCTGGTTTTTCTTTCTTTCTCATACATTTTAAAAATGTTTATTTATTTATATATGTATTTATTAGATATAAGTACACTGGAGCTGTCTTCAGGCACTTCAGAAGAGGGTGTCATATTCTGGAGAATCTAAATCCCTCTTATGGTCTTCATATGATGTACATAAACACAGCCTCTCATATACTTCTACAAATTTAAAGATGTGTGGGGCCACTGAAAGGGCTCAACAATTAACAGCATTGTCTCCTCTACCAGAGAACCTGGGATCAACTAACAGCAACTATATGGTGGCCCATCTCCAGTTCCAGGGGATCAGACAGACAGACAGACAGACAAGGATTGAAGGCCTGCCTTTTTTTACTTTCTTTCTTTTCCTTTTAAAAAAATGTTTATTTATTTATTTATTTATTTATTTATTTATTTATTTATTTATTTATTTATTAGATATAAGTACACTGTAGCTGTTCAGAAACTCCAGAAGAGGGTGTAAGATTCTGGAGAATCTAAATCCCTCTTATGGTCTGCATATGATGTACATAAAGACAGCCTCACATATACTTCTAAAAATTTAAAGAAGTGTGGGGCCACTCTAAAAGCTCAACAATTAACAGCATTGTCTCCTCTTCAAGAGTACCTGGGATCAACTACCAGCAACTATATGGTGGCCCATTTCCACTTCCAGGGGATCAGACAGACAGACATAGAGACAGTGATAAGGATGGCAGGCCTGCCTGGTCTTTCTTTCTTTCTTATCCTTTTTAAAAAAATGTTTATTTATATATTTATTTATGTATTTATTAGATATAAGTACACTGTAGCTGTCTTCAGACACTCCAGAAGAGTGTGTCAGAATCTGGAGAATCTAAATCCCTCTTATGGTCTGTATATGATGTACATAAACACAGCCTCACATATACTTCTAAAAATTTAAAGATGTGTGGGGCCACTGAGAGGGCTCAACAATTAACAGCATTGTCTCCTCTACCAGAGAACCTGGGATCAACTACCAGCACCTTATGTTGGCCCATCTCCAGGCCAGTGGATCAGACAGACAGACAGACAGAGAGACAGAGATAAGGATGGCAGGCCTGCCTGGTCTTTCTTTATTTCTTATACTTTTTTTTTTTTTTTAGATTTATTTATTTATTTTATGTAAGTACACTGTAGCTGTCTTCAGACACTCCAGAAGAAAGCGCCAGATCTCGTTACGGATGGTTGTGAGCCACCATGTGGTTGCTGGGATTTGAACTCTGGACCTTCGGAAGAGCAGTCGGGTGCTCTTACCCACTGAGCCATCTCACCAGCCCATATTTTTAAAAAAATGTTTATTTATTTATTTATTTATTTATATATTTATTTATTTATGTATTTATTAGAAATAAGTACACTGTAGCTTTCTTCAGACACTCTAGAAGAGGGTGTCATCTAATGGAGATTCTAAACCCCTCTTATGGTCTGCATATGATGTTCATAAACACAGCCTCACATATACTTGTAAAAATTTAAAGATGTGTGGGCCCACTGAAAGGGCTCAACAATTTACACCATTGTCTCCTCTTCCAGAGAAAGTGGGATCAACTACCAGCAACTATATGGTGGCCCATCTCAAGTTGCAGGGGATGAGACAGACAGACAGACAGACAGAGATAAAATGGCAGGACTGCCTGATTTTTTTTTCTTTCTTATCCTTTTTAAAAATGTTTATTTATTTATTTATTCATTTATTTATTTATTTATTTATTTATTTATTTATTTATTTATTTATTTATTAGATATAAGTACACTATAGCTGTCTTCAGACTCTCCAGAAGAGGGTGTCAGATTCTGGAGAATCTATATCCCTCTTATGGTGTGCATATGATGTACATAAACACAGCCTCACATATACTCTAAAAATTTAAAGATGGGTGGGGCCACTGAAAGGGCTCAACAATTAACAGCATTGTCTCCTCTTCCAGAGGACCTGGGATCAACTATCAGCAACTATATTGTGGCCCATCTCCAGTTCCAGGGGATCAGACAGACATACAGACAGACAGACAGACAGACAAGAATTGCAGGCCTGCCTGGTTTTTCTTTCTTTCTCATACATTTTAAAAATGTTTATTTATTTATATATGTATTTATTAGATATAAGTACACTGGAGCTGTCTTCAGGCACTTCAGAAGAGGGTGTCATATTCTGGAGAATCTAAATCCCTCTTATGGTCTTCATATGATGTACATAAACACAGCCTCTCATATACTTCTACAAATTTAAAGATGTGTGGGGCCACTGAAAGGGCTCAACAATTAACAGCATTGTCTCCTCTACCAGAGAACCTGGGATCAACTAACAGCAACTATATGGTGGCCCATCTCCAGTTCCAGGGGATCAGACAGACAGACAGACAGACAAGGATTGAAGGCCTGCCTTTTTTTACTTTCTTTCTTTTCCTTTTTAAAAAATGTTTATTTATTTATTTATTTATTTATTTATTTATTTATTTATTATATATTAGTACACAGTAGCTGTCTTCAGACACTCCAGAAGAGGGTGTCAGATTCTGGAGAATATAAATCCCTCTTATGGTCTGCATATGATGGACATAAACACAGATTCACATACACTTCTAGAAATTTAAGATGGGTGGGGCCACTGAAAGGGCTCAGCAATTAACAGCATTGTCTCTTCTTCCAGAGAACCTGGGATCAACTACCAGCAACTATATGGTGGCCCATCTCCAGTTCCAGGGGATCAGACAGACAGACAGACATACAGACAGATAGAGTTAAGGATGGCAGGCCTGCCTGGTCTTTCTTTCTTTCTTATCCTTTTAAAATAATGTTTATTTATTCATTTATTTATTTATTTATGGATTTATTAGATATAAGTACACTGGAGCTGTTCAGACACTCCAGCAGAGGGTGTCAAATTCTGGAGAATCTAAATCCCTCTTATGGTCTGCATATGATGTACATAAACACAACCTCACATATACTTCTAAAAATTTAAAGATGTGTGGGGTCACTGAGAGGGCTCAACAATTAACAGCATTGTCTCCTCTTTCAGAGAACCTGGGATAAACTACCAGCACCTTATGGTGGCCCATCTCCAGTTCCAGTGGATCAGACAGACAGACAGACAGAGAGACAGAGATAAGGATGGAGGCCTGCCTGGTCTTACTTTCTTACTTATACTTTAAAAAAAATATTTATTTATTTATTTATTTATTTATTAGATATAAGTACACTGTAGCTGTCTTCAGACACTCTAGAAGAGGGTGTCATCTTTTGGAGATTCTAAATCCCTCTTATGGTCTGCATATGATGTACATAAACACAGCCTCACATATACTTCTAAAAATTAAAAGATGGTTGGGCCCACTGAAAGGGCTCAACAATTAACACCATTGTCTCTTCTTCCAGAGAACGTGGGATCAACTACCAGCAACTATATGGTGGCCCATCTCAAGTTCCAGGGGATAAGACAGACAGACAGACAGACAAACAGAGATAAGGATGGCAGGCCTGCCTGATTTTTCTTTCTTTCTTATCCTTTTTAAAAAATGTTTATTTATTTATTTATTCATTTATTTATTTATTTATGTATTTATTAGATATAAGTACACTGTAGCTGTCTTCAGACTCTCCAGAAGAGGGTGTCAGATTCTGGAGAATCTATATCCATCTTATGGTCCGCATATGATGTACATGAACACAGCCTCACATATACTTCTAAAAATTTAAAGATGGGTGGGGCCACTGAAAGGGCTCAACAATTAACAGCATTGTCTCCTCTTCAAGAGAACCTGGGATCAACTACCAGCAACTATATGGTGGCCCATCTCCAGTTCCCGGGATCTGACAGATAGACAGACAGACAGACAGACAGACAAGGAGGCAGGCGTGCCTGGTCTTTCTTTCTTTCTTATTCTTTTTAAAAACTGTTTATTTATTTATTTATGTATTATTAGATATAAGTACACTGTAGCTGTCTTCAGACACTCTAGAAGAGGGTGTCATATTCTGGAGAATCTAAATCCCTCTTATGGTCTGCATATGATGTTCATAAACACAGCCTCACATATACTTCTAAAAATTTAAAGATGGGTGGGCCTACTGAAAGGGCTCAATAATTAACACCATTGTCTCCTCTTCCAGAGAACGTGGGATCAAATACCAGCAACTATATGGTGGCCCATCTCAAGTTGCAGGGGATCAGACAGACAGACAGACAGACAGAGATGAGGATGGCAGGCCTGCCTGATTTTTCTTTCTTTCTTATCCTTTTTAAAAATGTTTATTTATTTATTTATTCATTTAATTATTTATTTATTTATTTATTTATTTATTTATTTATTTATTTATTTATGTATTTATTAGATATAAGTACACTGTAGCTATCTTCAGACTCTCCAGAAGAGGGTGTCAGATTCTGGAGAATCTATATCCCTCTTATGGTCTGTATATGATGTACATAAACACAGCCTCACATATACTTCTAAAAATTTAAAGATAGTTGGGGCCACTGAAAGGGCTCAACAATTAACAGCATTGTCTCCTCTTCCAGAGGACCTGGGATCAACTACCAGCAACTATATTGTGGCCCAATTCCAGTTCCAGGGGATCAGACAGACATACATACAGACAGACAGACAAGGATTGCAGGCCTGCCTCGTTTTTCTTTCTTTCTTATACATTTTAAAAATGTTTATTTATTTATATATGTATTTTTTAGATATAAGTACACTGGAGCTGTCTTCAGGCACTTCAGAAGAGGGTGTCATATTCTGGAGAATCTAAATCCCTCTTATGGTCTGCATATGATGTACATAAACACAGCCTCACATATACTTCTAAAAATTTAAAGATGTGTGGGGCCACTGAAACGGCTCAACAATTAACAGCATTGTCTCCTCTACCAGAGAACCTGGTATCAACTAGCAGAAACTATATGGTGTCCCATCTCCAGTTCCAGGGGATCAGACAGACAGACAGACAGACAGAGATAAGGATGGCAGGCCTGCCTGGTCTTACATTCTTTCTTATCCTTTTTCAAAAATGTTTATTTATTTATTTATTTATTTATTTATTCATTTATTTATTATATATAAGTACACTGTAGCTGTCTTCAGACACTCCAGAAGAGGGTGTCAGATTCTGGAGAATATAAATCCCTCTTATGGTCTGCATATGATGGACATAAACACAGATTCACATACACTTCTAAAAAATTAGGATGGGTGGGTCAACTGAAAGGGCTCAGCAATTAACAGCATTGTCTGTTCTTCCAGAGAACCTGGGATCAACTACCAGCAATTATATGGTGGCCCATCTCCAGTTCCAGGGGATCAGACAGACAGACAGACAGACAGACAGAGATAAGGAGGGCAGGCCTGCCTGGTCTTTCTTTCTTTCTTATCCTTTTAAAATAATGTTTATATATTTATTTATTTATTTATTTATTTATTTATTTATTTATGTATTTATTAGATATAAGTACACTGTAGTTATCTTCAGACACTCCAGAAGAGGGTGTCAAATTCTGGAGAATCTAAATCCCTCTTATGGTCTGCATATGATGTACATAAACACAGCCTCACATATACTTCTAAAAATTAAAAGATGGTTGGGCCCACTGAAAGGGCTCAAAAATTAACACCATTGTCTCTTCTTCCAGAGAACGTGGGATCAACTACCAGCAACTATATGGTTGCCCATCTCAAGTTCCAGCGGATAAGACAGACAGATAGACAGACAGAGATAAGGATGGCAGGCCTGCCTGATTTTTCTTTCTTATCCTTTTTAAAAAATGTTTATTTATTTATTTATTCATGTATTTATTTATTTATGTATTTATTAGACATAAGTACACTGTAGCTGTCTTCAGACTCTCCAGAAGAGGGTGTCAGATTCTGGAGAATCTATATCCATCTTATGGTCCGCTTATGATGTACATGAACACAGCCTCACATATACTTCTAAATATTTAAAGATGGGTGGGGCCACTGAAAGGGCTCAACAATTAACAGCATTGTCTCCTCTTCCAGAGAACCTGGGATCAACTACCAGCAACTATATGGTGGCCCATTTCCAGTTCCAGGGGATCTGACAGATAGACAGACAGACAGACAGACAGACAAGGTGGCAGGCGTGCCTGGTCTTTCTTTCTTTCTTATCCTTTTTAAAAAATGTTTGTTTATTTATTTATTTATTTATTTATTTATTTATTTATTTATGTATTTATTAGATATAAGTACACTGTAGCTGTCTTCAGACACTCTAGAAGAGGGTGTCATATTCTGGAGAATCTAAATCCCTCTTATGGTCTGCATATGATGTTCATAAACACAGCCTCACATATACTTCTAAAAATTTAAAGATGGGTGGGCCTACTGAAAGGGCTCAATAATTAACACCATTGTCTCCTCTTCCAGAGAACGTGGGATCAAATACCAGCAACTATATGGTGGCCCATCTCAAGTTGCAGGGGATCAGACAGACAGATAGACAGACAGATATGAGGATGGCAGGCCTGCCTGATTTTTCTTTCTTTCTTATTTTTTTTAAAAATGTTTATTTATTTATTTATTCATTTATTCATTTATTTATTTATTTATTTATTTATTTATTTATTTATTTATTTATGTATTTATTAGATATAAGTACACTGTAGCTATCTTCAGACTCTCCAGAAGAGGGTGTCAGATTCTGGAGAATCTATATCCCTCTTATGGTCTGCATATGATATACATAAACACAGCCTCACATATACTTCTAAAAATTTAAAGATAGTTGGGGCCACTGAAAGGGCTCAACAATTAACAGCATTGTCTCCTCTTCCAGAGGACCTGGGATCAAATACCAGCAACTATATTGTGGCCCAATTCCAGTTCCAGGGGATCAGACAGACATACATACAGACAGGCAGACAAGGATTGCAGGCCTGCCTGGTTTTTCTTTCTTTCTTATACATTTTAGAAATGTTTATTTATTTATATATGTATTTATTAGATATAAGTACACTGTAGCTGTCTTCAGGCACTTCAGAAGAGGGTGTCATATTCTGGAGAATCTAAATCCCTCTTATGGTCTGCATATGATGTACATAAACACAGCCTCACATATACTTCTAAAAATTTAAAGATGTGTGGGGCCACTGAAACGGCTCAACAATTAACAGCATTGTCTCCTCTACCAGAGAACCTGGGATCAACTAGCAGAAACTATATGGTGTCCCATCTCCAGTTCCAGGGGATCAGACAGACAGACAGACAGACAGAGATAAGGATGGCAGGCCTGCCTGGTCTTACATTCTTTCTTATCTTTTTTCTAAAATGTTTATTTATTTATTTATTTATTTATTTATTTATTATATATAAGTACACTGTAGCTGTCTTCAGACACTCCAGAAGAGGGTGTCAGATTCTGGAGAATATAAATCCCTCTTATGGTCTGCATATGATGGACATAAACACAGATTCACATACACTTCTAAAAATTTAAGATGGGTGGGGCCACTGAAAGGGCTCAGCAATTAACAGCATTGTGTCTTCTTCCAGAGAACCTGGGATCAACTACCAGCAATTATATGGTGGCCCATCTCCAGTTCCAGGGGATCAGACAGACAGACAGACAGACAGAGATAAGGAGGGCAGGCCTGCCTGGTCTTTCTTTCTTTCTTATCCTTTTAAAATAATGTTTATTTATTTATTTATTTATTTATTTATTTATTTATTAGATATAAGTACACTGTAGTTGTCTTCAGACACTCCAGAAGAGGGTGTCAAATTCTGGAGAATCTAAATCCCTCTTATGGTCTGCATATGATGTACATAATCACAGCCTAACATATACTTCTAAAAATTTAAAGATAGGTGGAGCCACTGAAAGGGCTCAACAATTAACAGCATTGTCTCCTCTTCCAGAGAACCTGGGATCAACTAACAGCAACTATATGGTGGCCCATCTCCAGTTCCAAGGGATCAGACAGACAGACAGACAGACAGACAGACAGAGATAAGGAGGGCAGGCCTGCCTGGTCTTTCTTTCTTTCTTATCCTTTTAAAATAATGTTTATTTATTTATTTATATATTTATTTATTTATTTATGTATTTATTAGATATAAGTACACTGTAGTTGTCTTCAGACACTCCAGAAGAGGGTGTCAAATTCTGGAGAATCTAAATCCCTCTTATGGTCTGCATATGATGTACATAATCACAGCCTAACATATACTTCTAAAAATTTAAAGATAGGTGGAGCCACTGAAAGGGCTCAACAATTAATAGCATTGTCTCCTCTTCCAGAGAACCTGGGATCAACTAACAGAAACTATATGGTGGCCCATCTCCAGTTCCAAGGGATCAGACAGACAGACAGACAGACTGACAGAGATAAGGATGGAGGCCTGCCTGGTCTTTCTTTCTTTCTTATACTTTAAAAAAAATATTTATTTATTTATTTATTTATTTATTTATTTATTTATTTATTTATTTATTTATTAGATATAAGTACACTGTAGCTATCTTCAGACACTCTACAAGAGGGTGTCATCTTCTGGAGAATCTAAATCCCTCTTATGGTCTGCATATGATGTACATAAACACAGCCTCACATATACTTTCAAAAATTAAAAGATGGGTGGGCCCACTGAAAGGGCTCAACAATTAACAGCATTGTCTCTTCTTCCAGAGAACGTGGGATCAACTACCAGCAATTATATGGTGGCCCATCTCAAGTTCCAGGGGATAAGACAGACAGAGAGACAGACAGAGATAAGGATTGCAGGCCTGCCTGATTTTTCTTTCTTTCTTATCCTTTTTAAAAAATGTTTATTTATTTATTTATTCATTTATTCATTTATTTATTTATTTATGTATTTATTAGATATAAGTACACTATAGCTGTCTTCAGACTCTCCAGAAGAGGGTGTCTACATATGATGTACATGAACACAGCCTCACATATACTTCTAAAAATTTAAAGATGGGTGGGGCCACTGAAAGGGCTCAACATTTAACAGCATTGTCTCCTCTTCCAGAGAACCTGGGATCAACTACCAGCAACTATATGGTGGCCCATCTCCAGTTCCAGGGGATCGGGCAGACAAAGAGACAGACAGACAAGGGTGGTAGGCCTCCCTGGTTTTTCTTTCTTTCTTATCCTTTTTAAAAAATGTTTATGTATTTATTTATGTATTTATTCGATATAAGTACACTGTAGCTGCCTTCAGACACTCTAGAAGAGGGTGTCAGTTTCTGGAGAATCTAAATCCCTCTTATGGTCTGCATAAGATGGACATAAACACAGATTCACATACACTTCTAAAAATTTAAGATGGGTGGGGCCACTGAAAGGGCTCAACAATTAACAGCATTGTCTCTTCTTCCAGAGAACCTGGGATAAACTACCAGCAACTATATGGTGGCCTATCTCCAGTTCCAGGGGATCAGACAGACAAACAGACAGACAGAAAGACAGAGATAAGGAGGGCAGGCCTTCCTGGTCTTTCTTTCTTTCTTATCCTTTTAAAATAATTTTTATTTATTTATTTATTTATTTATTTATTTATTTATTTATTTATGTATTTATGTATTAGATATAAGTACACTGTAGTTGTCTTCAGACACTCCAGAAGAGAGTGTCAAATTCTGGAGAATCTAAATCCCTCTTATGGTCTGCATATGATGTACATAAACACAGCCTAAAATATACTTCTAAAAATTTAAAGATAGGTGGAGCCACTGAAAGGGCTCAACAATTAACAGCAATGTCTCCTCCTCCAGAGAACCTGGGATCAACTAACAGAAACTATATGGTGGCCCATCTCCACTTCCAAGGGATCAGAGAGACAGACAGACAGACTGACACAGATAAGGATGGAGGCCTGCCTGGTCATTCTTTCTTTCTTATACTTTTAAAAAATATTTATTTATTTATTTATTTATTTATTTATTTATTTATTTATGTATTTATTAGATATAAGTACACTGTAGCTGTCTTCAGACACTCTAGAAGAGGGTGTCATCTTCTGGAGAATCTAAATCCCTCTTATGGTCTGCATATGATGTACATAAACAGAGCCTCACATATACTTCTAAAAATTTAAAGATGGGTGGGGCCACTGAAAGGGCTCAACAATTAACAGCATTGTCTCCTCTTCCAGAGGACCTGGGATCAACTACCAGCAACTATATTGTGGCCCAATTCCAGTTCCAGGGGATCAGACAGACATACATACAGACAGACAGGCAAGGATTGCAGGCCTGCCTGGTTTTTCTTTCTTTCTTATACATTTTAAAAATGTTTATTTATTTATATATGTATTTATTAGATATAAGTACACTGTAGCTGTCTTCAGGCACTTCAGAAGAGGGTGTCATATTCTGGAGAATCTAAATCCCTCTTATGGTCTGCATATGATGTACATAAACACAGCCTCACATATACTTCTAAAAATTTAAAGATGTGTGGGGCCACTGAAACTGCTCAACAATTAACAGCATTGTCTCCTCTATCAGAGAACCTGGGATCAACTACCAGCAACTATATGGTGGTCCATCTCCAGTTCCAGGGGATCAGGCAGACAAAGAGACAGACAGACAAGGGTGGCAGGCCTCCCTGGTTTTTCTTTCTTTCTTATCCTTTTTAAAAAATGTTTATTTATTTATTTATGTATTTATTAGATATAAGTACACTGTAGCTGTCTTCAGACACTCTAGAAGAGGGTGTCAGATTCTGGAGAATATAAATCCCTCTTATGGTCTGCATATGATGGACATAAACACAGATTCACATACACTTCTAAAAATTTAAGATGGGTGGGGCCACTGAAAGGGCTCACAATTAACAGCATTGTGTCTTCTTCCAGAGAACCAGGGATCAACTACCAGCAATTATATGGTGGCCCATCTCCAGTTCCAGGGGATCAGACAGACAGACAGACAGACAGACAGAGATAAGGATGGCAGGCCTGCCTGGTCTTTCTTTCTTTCTTATCCTATTAAAATAATTTTTATTTATTTATTTATTTATTTATTTATTTATTTATTTATTTATTTATGTATTAGATATAAGTACACTGTAGTTGTCTTCAGACACTCCAGAAGAGGGTGTCAGATTCTGGAGAATCTAAATCCCTCTTATGGTCTCCATATGATGTACATAATCACAGCCTAACATATACTTCTAAAAATTTAAAGATAGGTGGAGCCACTGAAAGGGCTCAACAGTTAACAGCAATGTCTCCTCCTCCAGAGAACCTGGGATCAACTAACAGAAACTATATGGTGGCCCATCTCCAGTTCCAAGGGATCAGAGAGACAGACAGACAGACTGACAGAGATAAGGATGGAGGCCTGCCTGGTCATTCTTTCTTTCTTATACTTTTAAAAAAATATTTATTTATTTATTTATTTATTTATTTATTTATTTATTTATTTATTTATGTATTTATTAGATATAAGTACACTGTAGCTGTCTTCAGACACTCTAGAAGAGGGTGTCATCTTCTGGAGAATCTAAATCCCTCTTATGGTCTGCATATGATGTACATAAACAGAGCCTCACATATACTTCTAAAAATTTAAAGATGGGTGGGGCCACTGAAAGGGCTCAACAATTAACAGCATTGTCTCCTCTTCCAGAGGACTTGGGATCAACTACCAGCAACTATATTGTGGCCCAATTCCAGTTCCAGGGAATCAGACAGACATACATACAGACAGACAGACAGACAAGGATTGCAGGCCTGCCTGGTTTTTCTTTCTTTCTTATACATTTAAAAAATGTTTATTTATTTATATATGTATTTATTAGATATAAGTACACTGTAGCTCTCTTCAGGCACTTCAGAAGAGGGTGTCATATTCTGGAGAATCTAAATCCCTCTTATGGTCTGCATATGATGTACATAAACACAGCCTCACATATACTTCTAAAAATTTAAAGATGTGTGGGGCCACTGAAACGGCTCAACAATTAACAGCTTTGTATCCTATACCAGAGAACCTGGATCAACTAGCAGCAACTATATGGTGGCCCATCTCCAGTTCCAGGGGATCAGACAGACAGACAGACAGACAGACAAGGATTGCAGGCCTGCCTGGTTTTACTTTCTTTCTTATCCTTTTTAAAAAATGTTTATTTATTTATTTATTTATTTATTTATTTATTTATTATATATAAGTACACTGTAGCTGTCTTCAGACACTCCAGAAGTGGGTGTCAGATTCTGGAGAATCTAAATCCCTCTTATGGTCTGCATATGATGTACATAAACACAGCCTCACATGTACTTCTAAAAATTTAAAGATGTGTGGGGCCACTGAAACTGCTCAACAATTAACAGCATTGTCTCCTCTTTTAGAGAACCTGGGATCAACTACCAGCAACTATATGGTGGCCCATCTCCAGTTCCAGGGGATCAGGCAGACAAAGAGACAGACAGACAAGGGTGGCAGGCCTCCCTGGTGTTTCTTTCTTTCTTATCCTTTTTAAAAAATGTTTATTTATTTATTTATTTATGTATTTATTAGATATAAGTACACTGTAGCTGTCTTCAGACACTCTAGAAGAGGGTGTCAGATTCTGGAGAATATAAATCCCTCTTATGGTCTGCATATGATGGACATAAACACAGATTCACATACACTTCTAAAAATTTAAGATGGGTGGGGCCACTGAAAGGGCTCACAATTAACAGCATTTTCTCTTCTTCCAGAGAACCTGGGATCAACTACCAGCAACTATATGGTGGCCCAGCTCCAGTTCCAGGGGTTCAGACAGACAGACAGACAGACAGACAGAGATAAGAATGGCAGGCCTGCCTGGTCTTTCTTTCTTTCTTATCCTTTTAAAATAATGTTTATTTATTTATTTATTTATTTATTTATTTATTTATTTATGTATTTATTAGATATAAGTACACTGTAGTTGTCTTCAGACACTCCAGAAGAGGGTGTCAAATTCTGGAGAATCTAAATCCCTCTTATGGTCTGCATATGATGTACATAAACACAGCCTAAAATATACTTCTAAAAATTTAAAGATAGGTGGAGCCACTGAAAGGGCTCAACAATTAACAGCAATGTCTCCTCTTCCAGAGAACCTGGGATCAACTAACAGAAACTATATGGTGGCCCATCTCCAGTTCCAAGGGTTCAGAGAGACAGACAGACAGACTGACAGAGATAAGGATGGAGGCCTGCCTGGTCATACTTTCTTTCTTATACTTTAAAAAAATATTTATTTATTTATTTATTTATTTATTTATTTATTTATTTATGTATTTATTAGATATAAGTACACTGTAGCTGTCTTCAGATACTCTAGAAGAGGGTGTCATCTTCTGGAGAATCTAAATCCCTCTTATGGTCTGCATATGATGTACATAAACAGAGCCTCACATATACTTCTAAAAATTTAAAGATGGGTGGGGCCACTGAAAGGGCTCAACAATTAACAGCATTGTCTCTTCTTCCAGAGAACATGGGATCAACTACCATCAACTATATGGTGGGCCATCTCCAGTTCCAGGGGATCAGACAGACAGACAGACAGAGAGAAGGAGGGCAGGCCTGCCTGGTCTTTCTTTCTTTCTTACCCTTTTAAAATAATGTTTATTTATTTATTTATTTATTTATTTATTTATTTATTTATTATATATAAGTACACTGTAGTTGTCTTCAGACACTCCAGAATAGGGTGTCAGATCCTGGAGAATCTAAATCCCTCTTATGGTCTGCATATGATGTACATAAACACAGCCTAACATATACTTCTAAAAATTTAAAGATAGGTGGAGCCACTGAAAGGGCTCAACAATTAACAGCATTGTCTCCTCTTCCAGAGAACCTGGAATCAACTACCAGCAACTATATGGTGGCCCATCTACAGTTCCAGGGGATCAGACACACAGAGAGACAGACAGACACTGTAGGACCCAGAATATGGCAAGAAACCCTGAGAAAGGTGGAAAATTAATAATACACTCTGTAGTACCCAGAATATGGCAAGAAACCCTCATAAAAGTAGAAAATTAAAAACTCACACTTAAGGACCCCAAATATGGCAAGAAAACCTGAAAAATGTGGAAAATGAGAATAATCACAGTGTAGGAACCAGAATTCCGAAAATACTTGAAAAATGTCGTAAATGAGAAAATCACATTTTAGGACCCAGAATATGGAGAGAAACCCTGAGAAACGTGGAAAATTAAAAATACACTCTGTAGCACTGAGAATATGGCAAGAAACCCTCAACAAAGTAGAAAATTAAAAACTCACACTGAAGGATCCCGAATATGGCGCGAAAACATGAAAAAGGTAGAAAATGAGAATAATCACACTGTACTACCCAGAATTACAAAAACATGAAAAACATCGAAAATGAGAAAGTCACACTTGTAGGACCCAAAATACGAAAAAACTTGAAAAACGTGGAAAATGAGAAAATCACACTGGAGAAACCAGAATATGCCGAACAACCATGAAAAACCTGAAAATTAAAAATTCACACTATTGGACACAGAATATGGTGAGAAACCATGAAAAGACTGGACAATTAAAAATTCACACTTCATTACCCAGATATGGAGAGAAATACTGAAAACCGTGGGAAAAAATTCACACTGAAGGACCTGGAATACGGCAAGAGACCCTGAAAAAACATGGAAATGAGAAAATCACACAGTACGACCCAGAATATGACGAAAAAACCTGAAAAAGATTAAATATTAAAATATCACACGGAAGGACCCGGAATATGGCGAAAAACCTGAAAAACGAGGAAGATAAAAAACTCACACTGAAGGACACAGAATATGGCGAGAAAACCTGAAAAGAGTAGAAAATTAAAAATTCACACTGAAAGACCCCGAATATGGTTTGAAAACCTGAAAAAGGTGGAAAATGAGAATAATCACACTGTAGGACCCAGATTATGCCCAGAAACCCTGAAAACGTGTAAAATTAAAAAAACATGCTGTAGGACCCAGAATATAGCGAGAAAACCTGAAAAAAGTAGAAAATTAAAAATTCACACTGAAGGACCCCGAATATGGTGAGAAAACCTGAAAAAGGTGGAAAATGAGAATAATCACACTGTAGGACCCAGATTTTGCCCAGAAACCCTGAAAACGTGGAAAATTAAAAATACATGCTGTAGGACCCAGAATATGGCGAGAAACCCTGAAAAAAGTTCAAAATTACAAACTCACACTGTAGGACCCCAAATATGGCGAGAAACCCTGAAAAAGGTGGAAAATGAGAAAATCACATTTCAGGACCCAGAATATGCCGAGGAAATGTGAAAAACGTGAAAATTAAAAATTCACACTAACGGACCCAGAATATGGCGAGAAAAAGTTAATAAAAATGTAGAAAATTAAAATCTCACAGTGAAGGAGCCCAAACATGGCGAGAAAACCTGAAAAAGGTGGAAAATGAGAAAATCACACTGTAGGATCCAGAATATGGTGAGAAACCCTGCAGAAAGTAGAAAAATACAAACTGACACTGAAGGACCCCAAATATGGGGAGAAAACCTGAAAAAGGTGGAAAATAAGAAAATCACACTGCAGGACCCAGAATATTTCAAGAAACACTGAAAAACGTGAAAATTAAAAATTCACACTGTTGGACACAGAATATGGCGAGAAACCATGAAAAAAAGTGGATAATTAAAATTCACACTGTATTACCCATAATATGGGGAGAAATACTGAAAAACGTGGAAAATTAAAAATCCACACTGAAGGACCTGGAATATGGCAAGAAAACCTGAAAACGTGGAAATGAGAAAATCACAGTGTAGGACCCAGAATATGAAGAAAAAACCTGAAAAACGTGGAAAATGAAAAATACATACTATAGGACACAGTTTATGGCGAGAAACCCTGAAAGAGTAGAAAATTAAAAACTCACACTGAAGGACCCCAAATATGGCAAGAAACCCTGAAAAAAGTAGAAAATTACAAACTGACACTGAAGAACCCCAATTATGGCCAGAAAACCTGAAAAAGTTGGAAAATGAGAAAATCACACTGTAGGACCCAGAATTACGAAAAAACTTGAAAAACGTCCAAAATAATAAAATCACACTGCAGGACCCAGAATATGCTGAGAAACATTGAAAAACATGAAAATTAAAAATTGACACTGTCAGACACAGAATAAGGGAGAAACCATGAAAAAAGTGGAAAATTAAATATTCACACTGCATTACCCAGAATATGGCGAGAAATACTAAAAAACGTGGAAAATTAAAAATTCACACTGAAGGACATGGAATATGGCAAGAAAACCTGAAAAAGTGGAAATGAGAAAATCACACTGTAGGACCCAGAATATGAGAAAAAAACTGAAAAAGGTGGAAAATTAAAAATTCACACTGAAGGATCCGGAATATGGTGAAAAAACCTGAAAAACGAGGAAAATTAAAAACTCACACTGAAGGACCCAGAATATGGCGAGAAACCCTGAAAGAGTAGAAATTTAAAAACTCACACTGAAGGACCCCAAATATGGCGAGAAAACCTGAAAAATGGGGAAAATGAGAATAATCACATTGAGGGACCCAGAATTGGGAAAAAACTTGAAAAACCTCAAAAATGAGAAAATCACACTGCAGGACCCAGAATATGCCTAGATTCCCTGAAAACCTGGAAAATTAAAAATACAAGCTGTAGGACCAAGAATATGGAGAGAAGCCCTGAAAAAGTAGAAAATTAAAAACTCACACTGAAGGACCCTAAATATGTCGAGAAAACCTGAAAAATTTGGAAAATGAGAAAGTCACACTGTAAGACCCAGAATATGACGAAAAAACCTGAAAAATGTGGAAAATTAAAAATTCACACAGAAGGACCTGGAATATGTCAAGAAAACCTGAAAAATTGGTAATGAGAAAATCACACTGTAGGACCCAGAATATGACGAAAAAACCTGAAAAACGTGGAAAAATAAAAATTCACACTGAAGGACCCAGAATATGGTGAGAATACCTGAAAAACGAGGAAAATTAAAAACTCACACTGAATGACCCAGAATACGGCGAGAAACCATGAAAGAGTAGAAAATTAAAAATTCACACTGAAAGACCCCAAATATGTCGAGAAAACCTGATAAAGGTGGAAAATGAGAATAATCACACTGTAGGACCCAGAATTGCCAAAAAACTTGAAAAACCATAAAAATGAGAAAATCACACTGCAGGACACAGAATATGCCGAGAAACCCTGAAAACGTGGAAAATTAAAAATTAACACTGAAGGACCTGGAATATGGCAAGAAAACCTGAAAAACGTGGAAATGAGAAAAATCACAGTGTAGGACCCAGAATATGAAGAAAAAAACCTGTAAACTTGAAAAATTATAATTCACACTGAAGAACCCAGAATATTGTGAGAAAATCTGAAAAACGTGGAAATGAAAAATACACACTGTAGGACCCAGAACATGGCAAGAAACCCTGAAAGAGTAGAAAATTAAAACTCACACTGAAGGACCCCAAATATGGCAAGAAACCCTGAAAAAAGTAGAAAATTACAAACTGACACTGAAGAACCCCAATTATGGCGAGAAAACCTGAAAAGGTGGAAAATGAGAAAATCACACTGTAGGACCCAGAATATGCCAAGAAACCCTGAAAACGTGAAAAATTAAAAATACAACGTTTAGGACCCAGAATACTGCGAGAAACCCTGAAAAAATTAGAAAATTACAAACTCACACTGAAGGACCCGAAAAATGGCTAGAAAGGCTGAAAAAGGTGGAAAATGAGAAAATCACACTGTAGGACCCAGAATTACGAAAAAACTTGAAAAATGTGGAAAATGAGAAAATCACTCTGTAGGACCCAGAATATGCCGAGAAACGCTGAAAAAAGTGAAACATTAAATATTCACACTGTCGGACCAAGAATATTACCAAAAAAAAACCCTTAAAAACGTGGAAAATTAAAAATTTACACTGTGGGACCCAGAATATGGCGAGAAACACTGAAAAATGTGGAAAATTAAATTCACACTGTAGGAACCAGAATATGCCGAGAAAACCTGAAAAAGTTGAAAATGAAAAAATCACACTGTGGGACTGAGAATATGATGAAAAAAAAAAACTTAAAACATGGAAAATTAAAAACTCCCACTGAAAAACCTAGAATATGGCAAGAAACCCTGAAAAAGGTGGAAAATGAGAAATTCACACTGTAGGACCCAGAATATGATGAGAAACACTGAAAAATGTTGAAAAATAAAAATTCACACTATAGGACCAGAATATGGAAAAAAACCTTGAAAAACGTGGAAAATTAAAAATTCACACTGCAGGACCCAGAATATGCTGAGAAAACCTGAAAAAGGTGGAAAATGAGAAAATCACACTGTAGGACGGAGAATTGGGGAAAAAAACTTGAAAAAAGTCAAAAATTGGAAAATCGCACAGTAGGAGCCAGAATATGCCAGAAACCCTGAAAACGTGGAAAATTAAAAATACACGCTGTAGGATTCAGAATATGGCAATAAACCCTGAAAGAAGTAGAAAATTAAAAACTCACACTGAAGGACCCGGAATATGGCGAGAAAACCTGAAAAATGTGGAAAATGAGAAAATCAACCTGTAGGACATAGAAATGCGAAAAAACTTTAAAAAGTGGAAAATGAGAAAATCACATTGTAGGACCCAGAATATGCCAAGAAACCCTGAAAAACGAGAAAAAATAAAAATATGCTTTTTGGAGCCAGAATATTGCAAGAAACACAGTAAAAAGTAGAAAATTAAAAACTCACACTGAAAGACACCGAATATGGCAAAAAACCTGAAAAAGGTGGAAAATGAGTATAATCACACTGTAGGACACAGAAGAGCGAAAAAACTTGAAAAACGTGGAAAAGGAGAAAATCACACTGCAGGACCCAGAATATGCCGAGAAACCCTGAAAAACTAGAAAATTAAAAACTCACATTGAAGGACCCCGAATATGGAGAGTTAACCTGAAAAAGGTGGAAAATGAGAAAATCACACTGTAGGACCCAGAATTACAAAAAAACTTGAAAAACGTGGAAAAGGAGAAAATCACACTGCAGGACCCAGAATATGCGAGAAACACTGAAA